>NW_010101422.1:0-2181 GCF_000699245.1 Pterocles gutturalis
CATCTGCCTGCAGAAACGCAGGAGTCTGGTAAACGCAACTGTCTCACCAAGTCAGCCAGACAACAGTAAATCCAGCTGAGCTCTCTGAATTAACAGTCTAATTCTTTAGGAAACAGGACAATAAATACTTCAAAGAGTTCCTAAACACAAGCATCTTTTACTTTGACTCGTGTAAGCGATATGGTAATTCGGGTTAAATCGCACAGACACCTAGGCACGTTTATCTTATTTGTGCTTCACAAGCCCCTCGCACCTGAGCGGTGCTCTCTGCCAGGCCAGCATCCCAAGCCTGCTCACAGTTTTTTTCTGAAGCACCGAGCTTTGACTTTCCAGGAGAGCCCATTTCCTTATTTTCTGACTGTTCTTGGAGTTCTCCTTGCTGTGACCACAAGCCTTTCCCTCCCCATCTGCTCTCCAGGACATCTTTCCGAGCTTTCTCCCACCCAGCTCCGAGACCTGCCTGGCCCTTGCCCCTGCCAGTCACCCTCCCAGCTCCCAGCAGAGGGTCCACGGTCACCGTCACCGTCACCTCCTCCTCTGCGACCACTGCAGCCCTGGGATGGGAGCGAGGAGAAAGCATCATGCAGAAAGGAACGGTCTTTCCCAGAAACCTCTTTACTTTCCAAACTCCGGTTACCACAGCAACATGACACAACCATTCCTCTGAAATCCTCCCTCCCCTTCTCGGCTTAAGATCTGTAGCAAGAGTGCGGATGCAGAACCAACACATTGCTTCAGTCAATGTTTTTGTCTGTTTTTTCCTATAAACACACATCAAATACAATGTGCGAAACTCAGCCGTGCTAAGTGGGAAAGTTGAGTTTTATAGACGCATCCTGCGCTGGCGTAAATGGTGAACGCTTCCCGCCGGAGCAGCAGCTGGAAGCGGGGCACCTACAGATGTGCTCGGCCGCGGGATCCCAGATGTCTCACGAGCAGAGGAACCCCTGCCAAAGCAGGGTCCCAACACACCCCAAAAGCCTTGGGCTGGCTCCAGCCGGAGGGAGAGGATCCCACCCGGAGTATCCCTGGAGCATCCCAGCGCTGCCGGAGAGCCAAGACACACGCCTGCTGCTGGCGTGCCTGGAGCCTGCAGCCGCCCTGGGACAAAGGGACACCCAGGCGTCCTGCCCAGGGGACAGCCCCAGATCCCCTGGGAGACCTCTGCTCTCCGAAAGCCAGACCACCACCAGGGGCACGACGTCAGTTCCCCCATCACCCGAGCAGGGGGTGCAGAAGGGAAAACAAACCACGGCAGGACCTGACCCTGCAGCGCTCGCCCAAACTCAATCTGCTCCAGGAGAGCGGCTCCCTCCCTCCCAGCAGAGTCCCCTCTCCCGTCACAGTATCCGAAATGCTGCCCGTGGTCGCGGTGCAGAGAGAGATGAGCACCGAGAGATGCTTCATGACACCTAAGAAATGTTTCCCGAACAGGTGCTGGGCTCGAGAGGCTGCCAGCTCAGCTCCCCCGCTCTCTGTAGGACTGGTCTCAAACCCGACCAAAGCCTCCCTGGTCCCACTTCACTGGATAATGAGGTGCCTGTTTTTTCTGATACTGCAGTGGGATGTTTTTTTTCCTTTAATACCAACAGCTGACACATTACTAGTAAAAGGAAGAGTTCACAGAATAAACTTCAGTGCATTAATTATTGAGGGATATAATCCAAATTTATTTAATGAATTAATAATAAGTCATAGGGGTATTTTAATAATGAAATACTTCTAGTTGTGTTTCAATAATTATGGCTGGCTTTCATAATTACACTGCTGCAGTGAAAATAAAATCAAAATCAATTAGGGGGTAGCGATTCTGTCCCCAGAGTGCCCTATGCATCTCTATCTAGATGAGGTTTAAAGGGCCACAATGAGAATCAATGATGGTTTAAACTTCCAGCGTGCAACGAGTTCTCTGCTTCGCCACTGGAAAGAAGTTGGGGCTGCCCAGCGTAGAGCTCTCCAGGAGAGGAGGAGTAGCTCTCCTCAGGGGAATTTGGGAAGGATTCAGCCTCAACCATCCCTCCGGAGCCGGGGCAGCTCCAGGCAGGGCTGAGCCGTGTCCCCACCGGTGCCCAAGCCCCTCGCCTGCTCCTCTCCGCCTGCACCCACACCGCTCCCACCCTGGCAGGACACCCCCAGCCAGCCCCCCTCCTCCCTATTCCCTCCAAAACAACCCCACTGGAT
>NW_010101422.1:2201-2577 GCF_000699245.1 Pterocles gutturalis
TTCAGAGCTCATGTTTGCTGGGTTTGTCTTCGGCAGGAGCATTAGAAGTTTCCTTTCAAAGAAAACCTGCAGCTTTCCATTGGTTCCAGGAGCTGGAGCTGGAAACTCTGCTGGGGTCATCGCCTCCAGCTTCGGGGAGTGCAGAGACCCAGGGCACGGGAGGGACAGAGCCAAAGGGAGCCCACACTGCTGGTTCCCACCAGCTTTGTTTGTTCAGAGATAACGCTCCCAGGGCGTTTTTCCGCAAGGGCAGACGAAGCATCTGTATCTCCCTCCCATCTCAGGGAACCTTCATCCTACCCTCCAGCTCAGCTGCTGAACTGGGAAAGCAGCTGGGTTTCTTTAACCTTTTTTTCATCTCAAGACAGAGTGTTTG
>NW_010101422.1:2608-6450 GCF_000699245.1 Pterocles gutturalis
GAGCTCCCAATTCAGCTTGTTGAGTCAAGTTGTCACTTCCAGCAGCTGGGATCCCTCGCGAAGGCTGCTGCGTGCCGCAGCTGGGCTGGAGGCAGAACACAGCCCATCCATCCTTCAGCTGCGCCGGCAACCCCGCAGCTGAGCTCCACAGAAACCCCCGGATCCTCCGGCATCTGGCTGCCAGGCTCTGCCGACAGCTGGGACCCTGGTCCTGCTGCTGGGGTGGGTGACACCATGACCCGACACTGCCCCGGCGTTCGCCCCCACCAGCCCAGCCACCTTCCAGGCACCCAGCAGGTCCTGCCCTGGAGAAGCCCCACTGTGGGGTGGGGGTTTGGGCTCCAGCACCAACATCTCCTCAAGTGCAGTTGGCTCTCTGGGATGCGCAAACAAGGAGATGGCACTGACCCCCCCGAGCAGCAGAGCCGCGCTGGGGGCAGCGGCATGGACAGAGCAAAGGGATGGAGCTGAAAAGGTTACTGGGAAAGAAAGGGCCGGGAATGCTGCTTTTGGCATTTGCGGGGGTTCCTAAGTGGCGGTGCTGGGGTGAGCCTTTCCTGGTTGATGCCTTGTCTCTGCTGCGAGAGGAGCTGAGCTCCGTGGTTCCCTCCGGCAAGCAGCCTGCTCCGTGGTTCCCTCCTGCCTTCCCCCGGCACCAGGCTGAGGATGCCCCGTCTGATCCGCCTCTGTGTGCGCAGAGAGAGCTCCCTCGGCAGCTGCCAGGCTTGTGTGTGGTTCTCGCGTCCTTAAACACGTACCTGCTAGACACCGGGCTGCTCCCGCCGAGGGCGTTTGAAGAACATCCCCCTCCCCAAACACGCTGCAGGCAGGAGGCTCCAGGCTGCGGTTCCCGTGACCTGGGGGTCTCACGCAGAAACAGCCAAAATGCAGCATGGGAACGGGGCTGCCCAGAGCAGGGAGCGACAGAGATCTCAGCATCACACATTAAGAGCCTTAAAACAGAAATTCAGGTAAAACACGAGGGCAAAGCATTCATAAGCAGAGGTCAATCGGGCAATAGAATAATTTATCCAGAGAGACGTCGTCACCAGGGGCTTGAGCACAAACAAGATTTGACACTCGGAGAAGGAGGGACGAGGGGCTCCAACGCTGGTGTGAAGAATGGCTTTGTGCCTGAGGAGACGTGCAGGCCAGCGATGGGAGAGCGCTGGGCGTTGCTGCTCGCCCGGATGCCTGTGACATTTTCTGCACTGCCTTAGCAGCACCGCAGAATGCCCCTAGCTTGATATGGCTTCACTGAAAAAAATTAATGAGACATTGGTGTTTGTGTCCTGTGCAATTTAAGGCGAGACCAGCATCACCTGCGAGTTAATCACTCCCCGTTACCTGCGAGTTAATCGCCACCATGTAATTACGCATTCAGCATGCAAACTCCCATCGCATGCCAACCCTCCGCAGCCATGTACCTTGATGCCACAGTCACCCTGCTCGTGAGCACTCGTATTTTGGAACCTAGATGGAATATAACGAGCTGTGCTTTACAGCAGGGACCGTTACTGAGCAAATACCCGTGATTCTGTCCTCTAAACCGCCGTGCAGGTCACCCTTGTCCCTTAGCTCAGGCAGCAGCCAGGAACGGCTGTCAGCAGGGAGGGTGGGCTGTAATCCTGGGAGAAAACATGAGAAATCAACCAAATCAACCTAAACCAGCTGCAACGTGGGGTTTGCTTTACCACAGCTTTGCCGTTATACTCAGAGGACCCAAAATACTCACACTGAAGAGCTCACGTACCTTTGCAAGCAAAAATAGTGGCAAGTTAAGTAAAAATGGGCTTCCATTTCTGACTTTATATCTGTCACTTAGAAAACAGTCCCTAGGATTACACTCCAGCGCATCAGTTATCACTTCGCAGGGTGCTGCTTCAAGCTGCTGTTCACACCACGTAGACTGTCCTCCAAGCTCCCCCGGCTCCACGGCCACTCCGGCTGGAGCCGAGCTGGACAGTGGGGATGGAGAAACTGCAAAACCATTTCTTGCTGAAACGCCTCCAGCCGCTCGGATGCACACTCTGCCATGGGAGACCTGGACCAGGTTAGTTCTGCTGTGAGCACTTTCCAAGCCAACATCAGTCAAGTTTGCTGCCAGAAAAGCAGGGTCCTGGCTCTGCAGCCCCCACCTCTGCAGCCCCGCAGCCCCTCCGCTCGTTTTCTCAGCTCGTGCCATGTCAGAGGCGGGCGGCGCTGTCAGTGGCATGGCACGCGGCACGGTAAATCACACACAGCGCTCCCGGTTTGGTGGTGCCCTGCAGGCACTGGAGAGTCCCAGCACCTCTGCTGATAGCAGGAGAACACTGAACATTGCTCCTCAGGACACGAACCGCTGCTCTGCGAGGGCAGGCTTTGCACGAGAAGCAGAACTCCCGTTGGATGCAGGGAGCAGCCCTTCACCGTGAGATGGTCTGGGGCTGGAGCAGGGGCCGTGGGGTCTCCATCCCTGCGAATAGCCCCCACCCCTCTGGAAAAGGCATGGAACACCCTGCTCTAGCTGGGAAGTTGGATCTCGCTTCAAAGCCAAGCCTCCTCTGAGCAGGGCGCAGGACCGAGCATCCCAGCCTGGGATGAGGGATGGCACCGTGCCGCCTGCCAGGCAGCAGCCTCCCTGGGTGGCAGGTCCTCCGAAGGCACCAGCTCTGCTTCTCCTTCACCACCGCACGGGAAGGGGCCGTGTACAGATAATTGATGCATTTTTAAGTTGCAAATGCGACACAAACTTCCCTCAGGAACGTCTAATTCACATCTTAAGTAACAAAAGGGCTCAAATCCCTTTCTTGCCTACTTAGTCATGCTGCATTTAGTATAACCGAGATGAAATGCTAAGCTCAGGGAAGATCAGAGAGAAATTGTATGATTTCCACATTATAGGATAATTCCATGGCTGACTTACCCAAATGTGCGAGATGAGACGCCACACTCAGGCAACGCTCACGGTGCAGAGCTGAACCCTGGATCTGAGAGTCAAAGGAGAATGGAGCGAGGGGGGAGCAGGAGAATAACAGAGGGGGTCTGGGAGCATCGCGGTACAAACGAGAGCAGCGGAGAGGCACTGAGCTGCTGGAGCCTGGCTGCAGCAGAGAGAAACGCTTCAGAGGGACGGGAGGAGATGCTGGCCAGGTCTCGGACAAGCGACCCCTCCAAGGTGAGCTCATGTGTACGGAGCGTCCTCACTACCCCCAGCAGCCCACCAGCCACCACCACTCCGCTCCTGCCTCCGAGCATCACCCACTGCCACGCAGGCAGGGACCGGCAGAGCAAGGCAGCGGCCAGCTGCAGTCCCCTGGAAACCCTGTCTTTCTATATTAAGTTCTTTATTTTTAAAGCACATCTCGCCCTCTGCACCACAGCAGGTGCTGCCGATGCCCCGTTCACAGCCTCCTGACCAGCCACTCCAGGGATTCACCTGCTCTGCAAGGTCTGGATGCTACTTTTCCTTCCCACTCCTTCCATTTTCTTTTGTTAATCAAACTGAGATTTATCTCAAACCGGAACATCTTTCCAGAACAGAAGGCTCAAACGTTTCATTTTGACAACGTTGAAACCAAGCCTTTATTTTGCCAAAAATACCCCTTTCACTTTTTATTTTGTCCCACTAGTCACCAGATTAAATCCAAATTAACAAATATTGTCACTCATCCCAGAACTGTATTTTTTTGGAAAGCAAACTATTTGTTAAAAAAACATTGCCCTGCTCTTGCCAGTCAGCCCCAGGCACACAGGGAGGGAGCTGGAGTCTCTTCCCAGCCCTTTGCTCCCCACCCATCCAGAGCACACCTCTGCTGTTAGCCCAGGCTGGGACAGCCCCAGCAAGCTCCCAGTGCCCTCCC
>NW_010101422.1:6481-6725 GCF_000699245.1 Pterocles gutturalis
CTTCAATCCTTGCTCCTACAGTCGCTGCTATTTATCTCACCACTCTGTCACTGGTGAGTGTATATCTGCTCCAGCTGTGTCTCCCAGCTGTGGCCACCTCCAGCCTACGCCTGGCTGGGGTGAGCCTGGCATCCAGCCCCTGCAGGAAGCACTTTCCCCCTGCAAAGGCCCTGGGAGGACCTGGCTATGGGGGGCAGAGCGCACGGGGAGGGGGCTTGATCCCTTGGGGATGTGGGTGGTGGGG
>NW_010101423.1:0-387 GCF_000699245.1 Pterocles gutturalis
GCGGGAGGATGGGGGAGAGGAAGGGGAAGTGTGCGGAGGGGAGGGAAATCCTCCCAAAATGGCCAAGTTCCTCCAAAGGGCAGGTCCCCAGTGGGGGATATTCGCTCCATCCCAGCGCTTTCCCTGGGATCCCAGCAAGGAGCACTCCGGAAAAGCGGGCTGGGGAAGGGGGGAGCTGGGAAAAGGTGGGCTGGGCGGTGGGAGAGGAGCCCACAGCCCCCCCCTTGCTAACCAGCACGTTCCCCAGAGCAGGGCTTCGGCGTGAGCAGCTTCCAAGGTGTCTCCCGAATTTTCCTTCCCCAGCTGATGGGGTGAGGACCCTTGTTGTGGGGACGGGACGGTCAGTGCAGGCGGGGGAGGGTTGGCTGGTAGATGGTAAATGAACCC
>NW_010101423.1:488-690 GCF_000699245.1 Pterocles gutturalis
AGGATAGGGATCTGGGGGAGGCTAAATAACAGCATTTTCCCCCCATCTCTCTTACGGGGGATCTTGCCCGGGATTATCCCCAAGGTGCAGGGCACGCTCGCTTCAAAACCTCAAGGTAGGGCTGAGTGTTTTGCCTCCTGCTGCTCTCATCAAGGCTTTTTTTTTTTTTTCCTTACCTGGTGGCTTACAGCGGTCCCCAACC
>NW_010101423.1:852-1708 GCF_000699245.1 Pterocles gutturalis
CTCGCCCCTTCCGAGGCTCTGCAGCTCCCACCACCAGGTCCAGCCAGGCGCTCTGCTTCTGGGATGAGACATCCCGGGATAAGGTGTTCTGGGTTGGGATGTTTTCAACTCCCTGGTCAAAGCTGTGCGAAAGCCACCCAGGTCGGGGCTCCTTCCCCTTGGTGCTCCTGCCTTTGGGAGCGTGAGCTGCTCTCGGTGCTCAGCTGCCCCTGGAGCAGGTCCCCTGGTAGCATTGGGTGCTCTTAGGGTGCTGGCCATGCTGGGAGCGTGTACCTGCTTTCCTCTCGCATGTCTACTGGCTTTGGGGGGCCAGGGGGAGCCTGGGGTCAGGGGATCCCCGGCAGGGATCCTGGCTCCGAAGGCAGGGTGGGCAGCGGGATCCCCCGTGCGATGCTGAAAGGCAGCAATGTGGCAGACACAGAGGAGAGCCCGGCAGTAAAGCCAAAATAATGCCTGGGCCATCTGAACCACAGCAGAAACAGGGGTATATATATATTTTTTTTAAAAAGTCAGTCGCAGGCCCCTCCTTCCCTGAGCTCTGGGATGTGCCTGAGTGTCCCTGCTCCTGTCCCTTCTCCCCCAGCTCACACGAGGATGAGCGCTGCCTCGGCTGCCTCTGCAGACACGTGTGAGCTGGTCAAGCGAAATCCAGCCAGTTTGCTCCAGGAAAGCAAGGGAAAAGCCGGCGGTGGGTCGGAGTCGAGATGTTGGCAGAGGAGACGAGGCAGCTTCACCTCCCACCCCGGGGCACGCTCGTCCCTGAGCAGGTCCCCACCTGCTGCCACCCACAGGACACTGCCACCCCCTTCTAGTCCCTTTTTTCTGTCCTGGAAAGCTTCACCCTCAAACACACAGT
>NW_010101423.1:1724-4540 GCF_000699245.1 Pterocles gutturalis
CCGAGACAGTCCCTCCACTATCAGAGGTCTGGGGATGTCCCGCCGGACCGTCTCCCCCCGGATTTGCCGTCCCTATGAGGAGGATGCAGAGGCTTCTCCTCCTCCAGGACACTGTAGGAGCAAAATCACTTTTATTTCTTCACCTTGCAGCAAAGCATTGGGGAGGGCACAGGGACCGTGCTCCCGTCTCTCCGCAAGCTGCGCACGCCCCGAACCGGCTCAGCCTCTCCTGGCTCCTCGTGTCCCAGCTTTGCGCCCGCTGCTTTAACCTATTTTATTTGCAATGAAGGGAAATTATAGGGGGGGAGAAATAAGGCGCTTGTCAGTTTTCTTGAAAATTAGGCCACAGCTGTCAGCCTGAAAGGGAAGCGTACGTCTCAAAGGAAGGATCTGCCGCTGCTTTCCGCGTCTCCCTCATCCCTTGCCCTTCCTCCCCTTCAGAATAGAGGATGCTCGCCTGAAAACAGCGCTGGCCGGTGTAATTCCCCCTCTGGGGCAGGCTCTGGAGGTCATTCCCTGCATCTGGGGAGGGGCTGGAGCCAGGCTCTCTGCCCACAATGGTGGAGCTGGAGTTTCATCTTGGGGCTTGGAGCCCCCAGAGCCCGGGCAGCAGGGGTCCCTTTTGGCGTCGAGTCAGTGGTGGCTTTAAAAGTTGGAGAAGAAAATGCCTCAGGGTTTTATTTTTGACTTTCCTGGAGGGTTTGGAGGGGAAGAGCTGCCTGTAGGTGCTCAGATGCTCCTGTGGCATCTCGTGAGCTTTGCAGGTCCCCGATGGCTGCTCGGTTTCAGGCAGGATAGCTTTGTCCATGGGTCACCAGAAGGTTTCCTCAAGGAAACTCCTGGGACACACCAGCATGTGTCTGATGTGCTCCACCTTGGAGGAGCTGTCACCTCCATCTGTGCTACGCATAGGAGTTGGGCAGTGCCTTGGGCTGAGCGGACCGTTAAGGTTCCAAATGTAGTTCTCTTTTAGCTTCGGGCCCATCCCAGAGGGTTTTAATGGTTGATCGTCTTCGGTGCTGGAGATGATCAGAGGAAAGAACTGAAGAAGTTTGAAGAAACTACTTCTGAAGAAACTCTTCCTTCTCCTTGGTCCAGTCCCGTTTCCCCGTCCTGTTCGGTGTGGAGCTGCGAGTATTTCACTGCCCATAGAAGTGCCTGAAGGTGTGGGGTCCCTGCTTTATGAACTGGAGGTGACCTATGTGACAGGAGCTGTTCTCCAGGCAGCCACCAGCCGGGCTGGGAGCAAGCCTGGGTTCATCCCGAGTCCCACTGGACATGCCCAGGAGGTGACTCGCAGGGTCGGTGGGAGGCTGCCAGCCAGGACAGGGACCTCGGTGTGGTCCAGCGTCTGGGGGGAGCATCACAGGGAGCAGAAACCCCAGGCTGAGGCTCTGCAGGGATGAGATGCTGGTTTGCCAGCTGAAGCTGGGCTGGAATACTAACGTACGTTGGTGCTGTGCTCCGGGGATCCCCGGGGAGCACCTTATGGCTGAGACAGCCCCAGCCCGGCACCGAGCTGGCACCACGGCTCCTGCAGCAGTTGTCACGCCGACAGCTTCTGCCGAGCAGATGCTCCGTGGGAGGGTTTCCTTGTTTGCAGTGAAACACTCTGCACCTTTCCCTTTTCAAGCGAAAGCATCGCAGGGCTTGTCTACGGCTTCCCGAGATCCACACATCTCTTCCCGGGATCCGCACATCTCCTCCCAGGATCCACACATCTCCAGTCCACAGCTTTCACTGGATTTCCCAGGGGAATTTGATAACCATCACAAGAAACGGGCTGGTGAGGGTGAAGAGAAACAGGCTTTGTCACCCATTAAACCAGGTCTACCCAAAACACCCTCGCCCACCCCCCTGCCAGGCTCCCGTTCCTGGTTGACCTGACATCTCAAAGAGCAAGAGCGAAGCATGAGGACCTCAAGAAGAGCCCAAAAGCCACATGCAGAAGGAGCCAGAGTCCTGTGTTTCTCCCCTTGTCTCACTGGCCCAGCCAGGCTCTCTGGTCGCCCGGGGCGAGCCGTGCTGGCTCCCAGCTCCAGAACTGGTTTTCCTCTGGACTCATCCCTGCTGTGCTGGGATCATCTTGGCCGGGTTGGACTTTAAAGGTTCCCACGTCCAGCAGATGCTGGTGCTTCTCTGTGTATCGCCCTGCGTCGGTGCCTGCAGCCCATCCCCAGGAGACAGACCCCACCAGGTCCTTTCTGACTCTTGACGAGGACTCGAGCTCGTTAGGGAAAGGTGGTGGTGGAGGCTGGCTTGGAGATGGGGACGGGTGGCTGGAAGAGAGGAGATGGGGGGGTGGAAGGTCCCTCTGCCTCCTGCAGAAGGAGCCCCCCTGCTCCTAAATTTCCCAAGCCCTTCGCCATCCCTTCCATGAAACGCGATGGATTTCCAAAGCGGGAGCTGCCAGGGTTGCCATGGTTTCCCTTGCCTGGAGGAGCCGCTCCGGATTCTGCAAAGGGGGTGGGAGAGAATAATGGAGGGCTGGGATTTTCTTCACCACCATGGTGGGGAAGGACTGGGGAGCGGCATCCTCCTGCCTTCCCCGCTCTTTGCTCCCTCTCCCTTTCCTGTCCTAATTTTATCTGCACTTCCTCTGCAAATTCCTCACGGATCCCAGCTGTGGGCTGGGCTGGGGATGCTGCTTTTCCCAGCTGGGAGATTTCGGGGGGACTGGGATGGGCATCACGGGGGCTGCAGGTCCCCCGGGTGGGTGGGTTGAGCCAGCACATCTCTCAGGGAACCTGGAGCGGGGAGGAAGGGTGGCGGAAAGCCTTGGGGACACGAGGGGGAGGGAGCAGAGGAAGAGGAGG
>NW_010101423.1:4699-4982 GCF_000699245.1 Pterocles gutturalis
CTTCCCCCTCTCCCTGCTGGCTCCCCGGGGTTGCCGGGAGCCAATAAAACAAATCACTGACGCTTAACGAAGAAGCACCTGCTTAACCCACTGCTGCGGGACGGGGCTCAGCAGGGCCTCCATCCACAGTGGGGCTGGAGTTCATCTTTTTTTAAAAAAATTTACGGGAAAGCAGACTTTTACCCCACTTCTTGGAGTAAGCATGGGGCTACCCTGAGCTACCCTCAGTCCCTGTGTGGGGGCTCGGGGCAGGGGACGGGGCTGAAGCGGTTAAAGGGGCGAG
>NW_010101424.1:0-19283 GCF_000699245.1 Pterocles gutturalis
AGGAACTTCCTCCGGCGCTGGGTGCGGCCCGGGCCCCCATCCCCCGGCAGCGGGGACAGGGCTGCGGAGCGGCGCTGGGGGACGAGGGGCTCCGCGGAACCCCGGGTTCGGTGCAGAGAGAACTAGTTCCCGCTTGGCAGTTAACGACTCCAGTGGTTTGGAACAACATGTTCCATTAAACGGAATTTTGCTTAATTTAACCTCAGAACTTGCGTCGGCGGCCCCAGCAGACCCTTGCTGTCAGCTGCACCCTTCCTGACGCGTTTCAGAAAGACAATATTTTGGTTTGACCTTCACAATAGCTTCAAAAGAGTATCGTGCTTTGAGGGTGCTCAGAAGTACTGCATGGGGGATTTTATACAAAGTTTAGACAATAGGCCTTTCATAAGATCAAATTAAAAGTTGTAACGGGCATTGGAAAGTAACAATATGATTTTTAATGTAGATGGGAAAGAATTCCAGAGAGAGTAATTTTATATTCCATCCGTTCAGGCAATAGTCCTTAAAATAATCCAAGAATTCTGTTTATGCCTCTTGGTATTCAGCTCTTTCAGCACACTTGAACTTCCAAAAAATACAAAATGCTTAATACAGCATAGAGGACACATGAAAAAGTGTCAGTTTAGAAGCTGCAGTAATAAATGAATTAATACAAATAAGTCATAAATACATTGCTGGCAGGGACATCTTCTGTGTGATTATATATAAACCTCACCATTTTAGCATCTACACATTTTCTGTCAGATAAATCTGTCTTTCTTTATAGTGCTGGCTCCAAGGAACAGCAGTTTAAATTACAATTTACAGAGTCGGAGTGCCTTTCTTACTGGGATCCTAAAGGACCAGCGCCTGGTGCAAAACAGTTCCCACGGTGATTGCACTGCTTTCCCTCTCACTCAGCTCACATTACACAGCTCTGGGTTACACCTCCGACTCACTAGCCACAGGATTTAGTCCTGGGACAATCATTTTCCTATGTTTCATCCATCACTGACCAAAGAAATATTGAGCTGCTTAGCCTAAGTGAAAGGCAGCTACCACCTTCCACCATTCAACCAGATAATGACCCCCATCGTGGTCTGTAACAGACGACAGTACGGCCAGGTCAAATACGAATTATAAAAGTCAAGATAAGAAAGATTATTTCGTTCATTCTATGGATTGGTGCAGAATTTTTGACTATTATCAAGCCTGTCTACCAGTCCAATGATAACTGTAAGACCACCTTGTGACTTTCCTTGGAAATTATTTCCTTCTTCTCAGGAAATTTTCCTGTTATTTTGCATTCATTATAATAACTTCAGTCCATCCTTTTTAGCAAGATCTCATTTTTGCAAAGTATTCTAGGTTACGAAAGACTGCATATAACCCTAATTCCACTTCATGTTAAACAGGTACTGATTTGCTTTAATCACACTAAATTACAAACTGAATATGTTATTCCTTCCTCAGCTTTCACGCCTCACACTGCAGAGCAACTCCAACACCAGGACTTTTGCCCCTTTCATAGTTTCTCAGCTACATTCACATGTAATATTTAACAATTATCAGGTGTGCTCTACAAGCAGTACCAGCCAGTTTTAGAAATGGCATTTGTATATCAGATGCCATGTGGTGTTCTCCATATCTTGGCACCCAAAATAGTTCTGCTTCAAGAGAGAGAACTGCCTGCCATT
Organism: Pterocles gutturalis; assembly: GCF_000699245.1. Taxonomy (NCBI): domain Eukaryota; kingdom Metazoa; phylum Chordata; class Aves; order Pterocliformes; family Pteroclidae; genus Pterocles; species Pterocles gutturalis. The sequence goes on from NW_010101424.1 coordinate 1,677, forward strand.
GGAAGCCCAGCTTCTGGTAAAGGGACACAATCCCCTAGATAGTTGAGTCAATGCAGGGAACAATGACATAGCCCGCAGAGTTGCTTATGAAAGGACAATTACAAGTTACACATTCCCGCATGAACACATTGCGTCAGTTTTAAAGTATTTCTTACACAGGAAGTTATTAATATGTCTGTGGGAATACAAGGCACAAGGTGTGTGTCTCAGCAGCCTCACTACCTTGTTACTATATGTGTTGTCTGAGATACATTGACCAAATGCCACAGTTGCCCTGAGAGTTTTGAGGGGACGCTTGGCACAGCCATGTCTTGTAAAAGAAAAAAAAAAGTGTGTTGCAGATCACAAGCAGTAAAAATCCATACAATTTTATTAAGTCACATTTTAATTAAAATCTAAATTGTATACTACAGGCAGAATAAACCTTCTCAAGTAAGCACAGTGCTCCCTACCCCGATACCCAAACTTCACAAAAGAATTCCACCACAAAGTATGCAAAAATCAAATAACTTGTGTAACTAACTATACTGACACTGGTATTAACTAGACATATGATAAATTACAGCTGGTAGATGCTTTTTAAAACAATACTTAGGATACAAGGAAGCTTGATGTATACACACATCAAGAGGATGGCTCATGTAACAAGGCATAACAAATGTGTTTCAGTGAAGATAACACATGGGAAGTAAAAAAAAAAAACCAAAAAAAACAACCAAACCAAAACAAACAACTTTAAAAACAAAATTGGCTTCACTTTCTTCTCAGCCTAAAATGCATCTGTGTAAGCCCTCCAAATTTAACAGATGAATGCCTTAATTTAACCACTGGAATTGCTACTTGTCTTTAACTATTTGGAAGGAATAAATGTGATGTCTATTGTTAGAGTGTATCCTTTCTGTGAATGAGAAATTGTTAGTAGTAGCACAGGGGCTATTAAAGGACAAACGTGTTTCCTCTGAAAATAGGAAGATATTGCACCAAGGGCAAAAACTTTTGCAGATACCATGACGTGTACCAGAACATGGCACCTACTTTGTGCAGCACATCTGTTCCATGGAAATTCCCAAACATTGGTTCATCGGGGTGGGGATTGCAACACAAAGTTACTCTGCCGGGCACAGACCATGTGTGGGTGTCTCACTGCCTCGCAGAGCGGTCTGGGGAGCAGCACTGCGGGGCTCCCAGCTCTGGCAATGCTGCAGTTTGGCCAGGCACCAGCACCCACCCCGGAGCTGCCAGCCTCAACACTGCAGTTCCAGTGCAGTTCAAAGGAACTCCATGCAGTTGTCACTCTGCAGGAAAGGAAAATTACACATCTATATATACAACTACAGCTTCTCTTCAGAATAACTACAAGATTCAGTGATGTTTTAATTAAAGACTAAATAGTTTAAATTTATCTTAAAAAATTTATCTCTATTTATTTTCTTAAAGATGTGCATATAAAGAAACCATGTTAAATATACTGAGAAACTATTAGCTTAAACAGAGTAACTACTACAAAAATCTACCAATACTCAGCTAATCAAGACATGTAGTTGTAATGTCCTTAAGGTGACTACTATGTATTTAAAGGCAACAAATTTTAAGCCCTAATTCTGGAACACCTAGTTAATTTGTATCAAAATTTCAGCTATGGTTTTTTAGTCCCTAAAACTTTTTTTTTTCTCTGAAAACCAGCAGAGGGAGACAGGTTCTTTTCTACTCCTGAAGAAAGCAAAAGATTGCATTACTTCCTCAAAAATATACCTTCTGAAAAATCAGTGTAATTCCCTAGATTAGTCTCACAATGCCTTTTCTTAGTAATTTTGAACTTTATTATTAATACTCACTTTTCTTGTTCTGTTTATTCAAGCTTAAATGGCTATTGCTTCCATCTGCAGATATTTATTCAACAGTATGTTGCTATTAATATTTCACTGTGGATTTCTTTCAGGGAGAAAGGTGGTATCAGTGTTAGTAATGAATGAAAGAGAAAAACGGGCCACGGTTATATTTTTGTTGTTTCACTGTTATGCAACAGCTTGCATGTGTTTTCAGCATGTGTAAGGTCTGCATAGGGCTCTCAAAATCTAGACAATAATTTCAGCCGACTATATATGCAAGTAAGAAGAAAATTCTGCTCTGCAATAAAAAAATACTGCTGATAGTTTCAAGTGCAAGCAAAATCTTCTCTTGGGTCCTGTTTCAGTAAATGGGAATTTAAGCACTAGAAGCCAAAATACTGTTACAGATCTTAGCATCGAACCTTAGGTATGTCCCACACTACTTAGGCAACATTATCTTCAAAATGGCATGACAGGGCATACATTTGAAATTCATAAAATATTTTTTGTACCCGAATTGTTTTGAATAAATTATGTCCAGAAGAGCTACTGGTCCAGGGCACTGAACAGAAGCAATTTAACACATTTCACTGCTTGTTTTACTGGAAATATTTTATGATGATTTTTCACTTTATGTATTTTTTTCATACAACTTCCTTTTATACATGGTTTATATAGTCAGAGAAGAAATTATAAGAAATGTTTTCTGCATATGATGTGTTCTATGTAGATATGTACAATTTCTATCATTTGAAGGCCTTAAAATAAAACAAAGCTTCTGAACATTCCTAAAATGGAGTGGAAGTAGAAGAGTTAGAAAATGCACGTAGAAACTGTGTCAGTGCTGCAATATACTCAGGACGGACCATGGGATAGTTGTTAGTCTATAGCGTGCTTTGGGAAGGGCTATGAATGTAAGAATGGTGCCAGAGAAACCTGAGGGAGAAACTGCGGGCAACAGGATGCGTACCTGGAAATAGCAATCATTCCTTGGGTAAAGGTAATTGAGGTAATTGGGAAGACTTCTGGTATTTAAAATCCCAATCACAGCAAGTCATGCTTAATCAGATATCCAAAGGCAGAGGATGATAAAGCTTCATACTGACTACTCACTTGAATTATCCCACATCAAAGAATTAAAATAAAACAAACAAACAAACAAACAAACAAAACAAAACCAGCACTACCAGTAGAAACCCTTGAGCAAGAGACTTCCACGGTGATCTCTTTGGCAGGCTGCTGAGAAAGGCTACAGGGCCCTCTCCCAGCTGCCCAAATTCCTGCAGCTCCATGGAAGATCCAAGTCCTCACAAACAGAATCTGGTATTTCCTTTCTGGTATGAACTAGTTGTATGAAGCTTCTTGTAGTAACCTTATGTTCATCAGTAACACAACTTCACAGTTCTTCTTTAAGCATTGCAAGTCAATGGAAAAATTCTACTATTAAAAAAAATGGAATAATTCCTTACAGCATGCATTTATTTGTAGTCAGGCAGTGTATATTGCTAAGAAGAAATTATCCTATCAAGTACCTTCAGTGGGGTAGTTTTTATATCTCTGTCCAAGTCTAATTCTGTCATGGCTCTGGCCTTTAATCTTCGTATTTTTGTACGCAGTTTTTTGTAGTTTTCATAGGGGAAGTTAAGTGCACAATGTGTTTCCTGGAGGACGTTTGTAAAACTGGTTTTCAGGTTATGGGCCAATGATTCAAATTCAACAGATTTTATCTAATGGATGTTCTGCAAGCAGCAGAATTAATTTAAAATGCCTGAAATCCTTGCCAAGATGCTTTAATTGGTAAATAAGCATCTTCTACTTCGGAATGACAGTTATGTAAGAGCAAAGTACTGGCCCATTATTCAAAGGGATTTATTGCTTGCCTTTGCTGTTCACATTCATGAGCAGAAAGACACCCATCCTTGAGGGACAAAACTGGATAGTGTTTTAATGAAAATGATATCTGAGTTTGGCAGAAAACCTTTCAGATAGGATTGCAGCAGTCAGCCCCCAGCAGAAAGCAGCCAACAGCACTAATACGTGTCACAACTCACTCACACAACTTGACGCAGACCTTGCGTGGGTGGGAGGAAAAAGGCAGTGTGTGTTCATATGTGCACTGCTCACTGAGAAACTTCAAGGAGGAGGAAAACTAATCAGCATACTGCACAGTTCTGGCCTCCTTACGAACCCTGTCTTTTGTGGATACTACTCACCCATCAGAAAAGTTCTACCAAATGTATCTCAGGAACTCTGGCAGGATCAAGCTTATGCACCCAAACGTGGGTGTACAAAACAGGTGACAAACGTCACTTCTCATCTTCCAAGGTGTCAGAGAAATCACCTGGCAGCACAGCTTCTCAGTATACACAGTCATCCTTCTGCAATGAAGCAGTGACACATGGTGCCACGGAGAAATAATACAGCACTCACCCTCATTAACAGCAGTGCTCCGGCAGCAATTAAGCATTTCCAAACACAGTATTAATGTTAAGAAAATTACTTATTCTCCAAATATAAGTATAATATTAAGTTTTAAATAGTAATGGCCCTTTGCTTGAAAAATACTCACAAGTAGCTGAAGGATATGGAAGAGGATACAGATAAGGCAATGGCACTTCAAGACAGTGCATTGGTTAATTCTGCCTAGGATACCACACCTCATTTGCCACAGTGCAGCAAGTATTTAAGTTTAAGCGTGTGTGGTGAAAATATCGAGTGGTTTAGTGACTCTTTGAAACTTCTTAATGGAAAAATCTTTAGCTACCTGATTTTAACTAAATCCCAAGCCTTTCAGAAAAAAAATTTTATTAGATTGCCTGTATGTCACCTGCAAGTATTACTTCCATTAGAGTACTGTGTAGTCTTTTGGAAGGGTAGAAACTCATCATCCAAGTCAGGAATCTCATCACGGTAGCATTAAGCATGATCTTGGTTTTGTATTTAAATCAATGGAAGTTTTGATCTGGTTTCACTTACAACATAGCCGAAAAAGAACAAAATTAGCTTTGCTTCATCCCACTAAAACCACTAGATGAATTCACCTGCAATGTTTTGGCACCCCCCAAAGGTACCTGGATGAATCCTTGCCCTGTGAGAGACTAGGTATTAAAATACCAAACGAATGAAAAGCTAGGTCCTCCAGATACTTGTTCATACTCTGCTAGCAAGGTTATCCTGTCCTTCTGACTCTCAGATTATTAAAAACAAGTCCAACGCTAACCTGGTCATTAGGTTATGAAGTAAAATGCCCATCTCCTATCTGCTATTAACAACCTTTGAAAGTCTACAAGATTTAAGTCAGAAAAGCTAGCACTTTTCTAAAACCAAGTAGTCTTTACAAGATTTAAAACCTGAATAAAGATGAACACGCTAGTCTTATAAAATCACCCTACCATGCAGTGAAGTATTACAGATGTCGTTCCTAGCTACTACATTTTCCTAAAATAGCAGAGAATACACAGTACTGATCATCTCTGATCTCTCTCTTTGGTTGAGAAAGACTTCAATAGCTTGTTATAAAGACAGACAGAAGCGGACTTTTTTCAACCCTGAAAATGTAAGAAACATTCCCAGGCTTTTAAAAAATTCCCTGGCTATCTTTGAACATGCATATAGCTTTCACTAAAGGGGGAAGATACAGATTTGACGCAGATTTTTTTTGTTTTTTTCCAAAATTATTGCTATCACAAATCCTACAGTTTGGAATAGACAGGTTAAAAATCCTATTCTCAATTATACCACTTCTATGTGCTTAGTTTTTCTCACAGCACAGTTTCATGAGCTTTGCAGCCACCAGAGTTTCCTAAGGAAAAGGAGAGATAGCCTGACAGCTGCAGAGGGCTTACAAGCATTTAAAGAATCCTTCTTTAATCTGATTTTAGTGGAAATTAAGCTTTACTCATTTTCTATTTGCACCAAAATTAACAGGGTTGATCTCACAGAAAACTAAAACACTCCCCAGAAGTTATGAAGCTGTCATACGCAGTCTCAAAAGCTATTATTATGCTGCAGCCAGAGGGAGGGAGGGAGAGAAGGAGGAAGGAAGGGAGGGAGGGAGGGAGGGAGGGAGAGAAGGAGGAAGGAAGGAAGGGAAGAAGGGAAAGAAGATGGGAAGAAGGGATGGAGGAAGGGAGGACCAGAGGAAAAAGATTAAAATATCTGCTTCTGTGACAGTGTATATCATAATGTAATTTGTTAATATTGCATCTGAGCCCTCAATAAAGGGGATTTGCAGCAAACCCTAGAGTATATCCAGTCTCTGAAAACCAGGCCACGTGGCAGCACGTGCTTAAGACCAGAAGTCGAGTATCCAGCTTTCCACAGGCTCTTCCACAACTATTAGATTGTTTCCACAAAGTCCCTTTTAACCCTAAATTACTTTAAAAATAATAATAATTTTTAAAATCTCCTTTCAGATATCACAATTCTGAGAACACACTAAACTTTTGAAGAGTAATCACAATCACCAATAACATATTTCTACTCCTCTATTTCTTTTCCCTTTTTCCCCTTTCTAAAGGAGCATGCCAGGTTATTTCACCACCTAACATTTTAGTCACCTAGCCCAAGTCATGTAGGTTCAAATCAGACTTTTACAACACTGAAGATCCTGCAACTCATCAGAAACCATTAGTTCATCAGTAAAGAACAAATACTGTATCATACTCTCAACTAAGTGCACATATGGAAACCAGAGAGTACTAATACAGCATGACTAGCACCTTTGCAAATAAAGGACTTCAAAGACAAATACACTGCTTGCCTAATGGCAAAAGGCAGAGAGGTGTGATGACAAGAGGTAGAGCTTGTATTGAAAGTTGTTTTTTGTTTTTTTTTTTTAAACCCATGCTTAAACTGTATGTCCCTCTGTGATCATTAAGCACTGGGAATGAAAGCTTTGGGCTGCCGTTGTAAATGAGGAGTTATAAAAGCCCGATGCTGACATTTTTACTGGTTTTGAAAAGTCTTAAATTATTAAAGAACATGATTGCAGTCTACTACTAACCGTAGTGGTATAAGAGTCAGAGTATTTTTATGCAAGACATCAATAAGTGCACAAAACTTGAGTACTGGGAGGGACCCCATGTCTGCAGTCACTAACGTGAAGGGAGTTTTGCCTTAGGACCAGATAATAAAGCCTTAGGACTGTGTTTGAGAATCTAAAAAAAGTTTAGTACAGTCACTTCAGACAGTAAAGTTCCTTAAAACATCAGAAAATAGTATTCATTTTAAAATAATATAGGAAGCAATATTTGTCAATTTCTGCAGGTACAGCACGCAGGTAGAGCAATTCCAATCGACATGAAGCCTGTGTGATTTTTTGGGGAGGCTGGGGAAGGATTTGTAGGAGGCTCCACATGTCCCTTTGCACAAGAAGCTTTGGGGAGAGGCTCAGGCGTGCCAGAGAAGGATGGATGAAAAGGATTTGTTGTAAGACAGGACTTCTCGTCCCCTGCTAATGAGGCAACTAAACCTGCACCATTTATTAGATGAAATTATACATCTGCAGCCTGGGGCTCACAAAAAGAGTTTGGTAACACTTTTACAAGATATGCAGCTTGTTTAGGCAAACCAGCTTGGCTTGGCTTCAGTTCACCAGCCTGCAAAACGGACGTTATCTAACTGTGGTTTTATGAAACAAGGAGAAATTGCAGAGTGGTTTCAGATAGACTGATGAAAGCTTTTATTTTGTACATTAAATTTTTATTGGTGGAGGCTACAGACTATGGAAAGATATGGGAGTGAGGCCAGAAGAAGTGACAACATAAGGTAAGAAAATAAGGACCAGAAGAAGAATTGTTGTAATTCTGATCTATTTTATAGGTCAGTCTGCTCTCAGACATTTCCATCTCCACTGCCTTTCACAACTGTAAACCCCTGCAGCCATTGCAGCAAGTCCCATAAAAAAAGGCAGTATGAGCTACCTTTAATCCAATGTCAACACCAGAAAAGTAGGCAGTGTGTAGCTAACAAATTCTAGGAAGCTCTTAGGTGTTGGTTCACGGGGCAGTTTTTCCAATTCTAAGCTGTATCAACCAATTTGGAATCAAAGCTTCTGGTTTTTATTTCCAGTGTAGTAGCTGCTCCACAACACGGAATAACTTCTTTCCTTCAGTCTTTGAAATTCTTGGCTTAATATTTACCTATTTCACATAATAAGTATGAATACTAACTACAGTAAAATATTTCATATTAAAAATGCCTGTAAGAAGAAACAGTGTTTAAGTAATTATAGTGTGATGGCCATTTAGTTGTGCAACTGACTTGATGTTGGTCTTCCAAAACTATTTTAAAGGTATTACTTTTATATTTATATCACTATTAAATTCCTGCTTCTGCAAATATGCGTTCTTAAAAGTGACTGTTAGTTATAGGAGTATGTAGTAATCTTGATTTTCTTTCTATATAAGGTTTTCTGGACCCTTCGCTTCAAACGGTCCTCCTGCTTCCCCCCCCACAACATAAGTCATTCAGGTCAACCACATCAACTTTTCATACAAATTAGATGCATTCGGTAAAATGAGCAGTTAGATACCACAGCAACTGTCCATACAGAATCCATCTCTTCAAATAAAGCTCAAGCTATGAAATGGACCCTTTGCTTCAAACGGTCCTCCTGCTTCCCCCCCACAACATGAGTCATTCAGGTCAACCACATCAACTTTTCATACAAATTAGATGCATTCGGTAAAATGAGCAGTTAGATACCACAGCAACTGTCCATACAGAATCCATCTCTTCAAATAAAGCTCAAGCTATGAAACAAAATGTTATTCTGATCTGTGAGTTTTCCTACTCCAGGATATGTAATTTCTTTTGAAAGAGCTTGTATTATAATTTATTTCCATTCCTCCGCAGTAGGTAGAAGCCTGTATTTCCATTTTCTAGACACACAGCTCAGCAAACAAATTACAAACAATTCTCTTTTCAATATTCTCACCCAGCCGGATTTTTATGAATACTTTTGGAGGTGAGGAAAAATATTTGCAATGCAGTATGAAACATGTATGAATTGACAAAGAATAAAGATCAATGGTTGATAAAGTACAAAAGGTGACAGAAGCAGAGTGAAACAACTTCCAAGCTACTTGTATGTTAACTAGGGTTTGTGCAGGTCAATGAAAAACATGCAAATTCCCCTGGCACATCTTTTGTAGAAATCTCTTTTTAAAATTTCATCAAAGAAAGGAAAAATTGAGACCATTTCCCTTTCTGGAATAAAGTCGTCCCTTGCCACAGATTATTTACACATCTTGCTGATACTACTACTACTACTGAAGAGAAAGTGTTTCATCTCTGAATTAGACAAAACATTTCCTGGTGGCCAGGGTCCAAAACAACGCAGGATGGAGCAGAAATTACAACCATATCCTCCCATTCTTGTAACATTCAAATTTCCTCAGCAAGTTTTTCAGGAACTAGATAATGTTGAGGTCCAACAAGGACACCAGCAATACTTTTTGCTAAATACTGTTCCTTTTTTCAGTGTGAGGAAACAAACACATGTCCAGTTTATAACTCATTGTTCCAATGAACACACAGATACATTTGTGTATGTGTTTCATTTTCAACTTCCAAAACTGTAAATATTGTCAGCACTATTCTACAGATGTCCACAAACACATATTTCATTTCAGCATAACCAGATGAAACGGTGGACAAAAGGGTGCTTCACCCTGTGGAGAGTCTAGAACGGCTGGGGAATGGCTTCCAGACCAGAAATGCTCTTGCTGCCCTGTCACTGGAAGATTCAGTCTTCCGTGGGGAATGTGCTTAAGAGCAGCAGGGAAAAATGAGCAGGCTCCATACAAGCAGGGGACTAGGGAGTGAGAAACCCCTCTCCACAAACATCTCTGTGGAGCACAAAACTGAAAGGCTGTAAATTCTGGTTTAAATTCTCCACTTATTTCCTGAAAAACACTCAATACACACACTCACCTGCATGCTTGCTCACACTTGTGTGTGCTCAGACTCACACGTTCACCAGCACGTACGCACACCAATGCATCCTTACATGCACTCACACCTCCCACGTGCCCATTTGCTCACACACCCTGACTCCTGCCCATGCCCACATGTGCTCACTCACACTCACTTGGTCACACAGCTGCCCCCCCTTGCACTGACAGGTGCTTCCACCCCATCCTTTGAGGTTCTCTTGCTCGAACAGCTAATCATTAACTCTTCGGCTATGCATTTTGTACCTTTAACACCAAGTTCTGCTAATGGCACTGATTATTATTTTGTCTGCAATTCAAGATAAATTCTCACCAGGAACTAAGCACCGTAATTTAAAAACCTAAAGGAAAAGAAAGACCTTTGGTTTGTACAATTCATGACAACACAAGGTAACAGCAGTTTTCATCCACAGTGCCCAAAGAGCAGAACTGTACTTTGTACAACATGCATAGGAAAGAGAAATGTGTGAACTTTAGTCTCTCAAAGACACATCACATCCTACCACGTCTTTCTCCACAATGCAGTTAAAAAGCTTATACTTTAACTCCAATTTGCAATCCAGCCCAAAAGGTGGGATAACTGCACAGAGCAGAAGACAGCTGAGAAACTGCAACATGCAATACCAACGAAAGACAGGTAGCAATGCTCAGCACATACCTTTGAATCTGCCACCTGACTCGATTGCTTTTTTTCTTGTGTTACGAGAAATAGTGACCACTTCTGCTTACCTCCAGCATGCCACTCACTACATTCCAGGAGTACACCTACAAGTAATATTCACGATACAGGTGTACAATGGATTTATGCAGTAATATAAGAATCCTTCGCATTTTCTGCTATCATTCTCCTAGCATTTTCATTAATCCTAATACTTGCTATTTTGACCACTATAGAGCGTTGCACTGATTTTTTTCACATAACTTCATCACACATTCACAATCTGAGCAGAGAGCTCATCCAGAACTTGCGATTCTGCATGAAAAAAACAGAGACCATCTTTTCTTCAAGTCAAATCAGTCTACATTATTAACATATAATTTGCTGCTTTACCACCCAGCTGAGTATCATGAGATACTTTGCAGATTTAAAGTAAAAGGTCAGCTTTCAATTTTATTATTCTAAGTAATTCCCTGTCATCAGCAAACTTTCTCACATCATTTTGTACCCCTTTGGGGATAATTTATGATAACACTGAAGCACAGAGGCCCGGTACAGATTCCTGGGAAATATCACTGCTGACTTCCCCCCATTAGTCCAAGGTTTATAAAAAATAAACAAAAAAACCTAAACACTACAAGAATAAAGCCCCCACGCTGACTCCCCTCTTTTTCCCCCGCAATAACTGATAGGACAGAAGTAGATATAATTTTAAAATACAGGCATTTTACTACCGCAATCTTGTAAATATCTGGTAGATACTTAGCCTCTGCCAAATGTTCAGATGCTACTCATCTGCTTTATGACAACAGTGGCATTATATAAACTGCAGGTGATTTAAAAAATATGCAATAAATATTGATCTACACAAGAAATCACATAAAAACTGCTTCAAGAATAAAGAGCTATATTTTCCTTTAACAACACATTTATGGTACCTCTTGTTCTGCATGAGACTGGTTTGAGATATATACACTGTACGTCCTTTACCACAAGCCTTTTTTTCTACTTTTTTAAATATTTCCATTAGTGGAAATGAGAAGCCAAAGAAGTTCTGTAAGTGACACACTTCTTGCTGCAACCACAATACCCTACCTTTTACTTCTTGTTTTTCTCGCTGTTCATTATTATCTCACTTCCAAGCCACCCTCTCTTCAGTTGAGAGCACCAAAACAGCTTGTGCCAACTTAGATGTCTTACCTCCTTCTTAGGCAAGATATTGTTCCTCTTCTGTCTTCTCTTTGTGACTTTTCCATGTTGCTTCAAGTCTGAAATTATCCTCATGTCCCATATCAGTATTCATATTTTTCTACACCTTCAAAACAGTGAAACCTGTTTTGGGTTTTTTTTGTTGTTTTTTTTTTATTTTATTTTTTTTGGGGGGGGGGGTTTAAACTAGGCTTTCTTCCTCAATTTACTCTTCTTTTCTTCTGAATATATGATGGGTCTTGCCTCAGTTCTAACTATAAGCATTTTGGAGTCAAGATCGCACCTGTTTCTCCGACCACATCTCCTTCTTTGTTTCTAAAGCATCCTGCATCTGTGCTAGGTTTTGATAAATGTGCATGTAATTAATCTTCCTCTACAGAATAAAAACTGTTTATTTCTTTTTTTAATCAGTGTATAGCTGAAATTTTCAAGGAAGCCTCCCTGCCCTGATCTCTAAAGTCCTGAGTCACTGGCTTGCTTGTTTAGAAAATATTTTTCTACATTTTTTCTATATTTTGTAAAATCTTACATAAATGTAAACAGATACTGGAAAGGAAGTAGGCACAGATGCTTAAATATTTTTCTGCATCAAGGCCTAAATATTCCTGTTTCCAAATAAAGTTATTTGGCTGATAAATTTTTTGTTTAAGAGTTGCTGAACTTAAAAGCTGAATCTGATTAAGCATACTTACTTCTACAGAACATGTCCAATTGAAACAGAACCCTCTTTGATCAGAGTAAGATTTATTATTTTTGTTCTAGGGTAGCCACCTTAGTAAAATTCAGCAAATAAAATTTTATATTATGAAAGCATTTATTTCTCCTTATCCTTTCCAACCCTTTCTAAATTCATAGCATATTTTATTTTGCCTTTCAATCATAATATACAGAAATATAAAAACTATTTTTTATAATTTTAAAATTAGAAAAAATCAGTCTGAAATTGAACACATCACTCTGAAAGCTGCAGCAGAAAACCAGCTAGGTACATGTCCAAGAAAAGACAGATAGAAGATGAGAGATAATATAAGATAGCTTTAGACTTACAAACTTTCATAGACAATGAGCTCTCTTCTTTGTCTGAGCTGTTCAGTACCTAACAGAAAAAGGACCTGGAGTTTCTACTACAGCAATATAAATAGTTGCAGTTATACTGTAACTCATCTTTGTTCTAGAATTTGGGTTTTGGTCAACATTAGAAGACAATGGATTTTTTTTTTTCCCCTACCTCTCCAAACTAACTAGAGTTATGGAATTCTCCTCAGGAGTTACAATAAACAGGTTCTTGTTATATGTCATTGAATAGATGACTAACAACAAAACAGGAATAAGAAGTCTTTAATAACTAACCAGAACAATCCATCTAGTTTTTTGTTCCAATTGATCACATGACATGACCAGAAGCAGATCCACCAAGGGACCAAACTGCAGGCACTCTCAGTCACAAACAGGTACAAATACCCGCACCCACAGCTGCGGTCACACTGCTGGATGTGCCCCAGATCATGGGAGGGAGCACTGGCACGGCTCCAAAGAGCTAAGGATCCACCCTATCCAGAGGTTCTCCACCCTTCAGTTAAAGCAAGTTCCAGCCCAAAAGGAAGCACACACACAGTATTTGGAGAGAGATAAAGAAGCAGCATAACTAACCGGACCATGGTACTTATCAGTTTGTGATTGACAGAGTGTGAAAAGAATCTTGAAACAGTAAAAGCAATGATAGAAGTCTTCTCCACTCCAAGCAGCAGGCCTTACAGCAGCATGGGACCTGCAAGAAGAAAAAAACAAAGATATTATCATCTTTCAGCTGCTGGTTATTTGTTTCTAAAACGACAAAATCTTGCTGCCCGTTTTTTCTACTGAGGGTTGAGGTATCTCAAGTTTAGCACAGAACAGCTGCCATGCTGTAAGGCCATGGTGTGGTTTAACCCCCAGCAAATTATTAATCAATTCATACTTTTGGCTTACAAAACAACAGGTTAGAAATATTCCCTCCTCCCAGCCTGGAAGGGGTTCTTTAAAGTGACTGCAATTTTCAGCTCTGAATTGCAACATTTGGATTAGTTCCACACAAAGTCTTTTGTTCTAAATCTCATTTCCTAGAAAGGCTTGTGCTAGCTGAAAGTAATATACAATGCTACTGCAATTCTACAACAGAAGGATGTATCTTGCCTCAGTAAATTTGTCTCGGTTGCACAAGGAATAATAAATCAGTCCCATATATCAGCTACTAGAGTCAGATTGTCTATGTATAACAGAAGATCTAGCAAAGTCTGAGGCAAATATTCTTCCCTGCATAAAGGACAGGCTACGCAATAAAAAACCCTTGCTAAAATTACAGCATAATTCCTCTACTTCCTTTTTAGTCAGGGTACCCGTACCAGGGCTTAAATGCAAGGAACTAATTTTGTTGAGAGAAAATCTAACCTTGTTACAACAGGAGACAATGCCCACAAAATATGTAACTGGTACAGAACAGCCTCCTGAAAGCCAGGATATGACCGTAACTGATAAGCTAGTGCAACCTATAACTACATTTGGATAAAGAGTTTCTGACTGCTTACATGTAGGAAAAACAAACAAACAAAACCAAAACCAAATGAAGAGTAGTATTAATCAGGGAAGATATGAGCTGTACTTGCTCAAACTCGGGCAAGATTCCTGGAAGAGGTCTGCCAGAGAAAGAGATATATGGGCCATACACTAAGCTAAGCAGAAACTCCTATAACTCCTCTGAAACCAATACCTCCTCAAGGGGACATAAGCCACAGCAGAGTCTCACCAGTGAATTAACTGCACTCTTGCCTGACACTTTCATATGAGTTAACAGCCCTCCCACACTGCAGAAATTAGGCACTTAACCATGACACTCTTCACTTTACAATCTCTACTTTATTTCCATTTCAGGTCTGTGGTTATGGCCATTAACTCACTGCTGTTGGGAAACACAGCAAATGACTTCAGAAGCCTCAGCTCTGTGGCTGGCAGGTACTTGGACATGTCACAGGAAACCGCACATTGTGCTAGTTCAGTATGGGTTTTTCAACACCAGCATTGCCACAGAGACATGGAGAATAAACTCTGTTCCCATTTCAACGTGTTTTTTCCTAACTTAAATGAAACAAGCTATAATATGTCTTCTGCCACTACTGCTTCTTCTGATGGACAGAACTGTGTGGTGGAAAAAAAAAATACTTTAGCACCAGCCTTAAAGTTATCCACTTACTCCACAGTTACAGAACCACAACACAAACTAAAGCTAATAAATTAGCTTTTCTACAAACTTTTACTCTGATAAAAAATGTTTGCTGCTGCCAATAGCCAAAGCAGCATCTGCCACTGTGTTTCCCAGAGCAGAGAGACGGAAGAGGGAGATTTAGGAGCCAGAGTTTAGGGCTGGTGCTTCAGAGGCATTTGACCACCAAACTCCTAATTCTGCTGATGGGAGTTTCAATATCAATAACCTTCCATAAAATAAAAATAACAGCAAAAAAAGCATCAAGGGTACTCTGATATATAAGAGCCCTCTTAACATCCTACCCATTTTTACCCGTGTACTAAAACAGTGTAACAAAACTGTAGCCAAAGACAGTCCTTTCTCCCACTTTGCCATGCTATTTCCAGCATTAAGAACAGTGTTTCTCCACTTCAGATTAAGGTTACTGCTTCCGTTGCAATACGGAATCCTTAACAGTTTTCAAACCTTGCAGTTTCCTGCATGTTGAAACTGGTTAAGAATCCAAAAAGCATCTTCTAAGCCATCTAAAACAGTAATCATATAGCTTTTGAAGTTGTGTGGCTAAACCCAGGAGAGATGCAAGCTAAACAGACCCAAAAAACCAACTACAAACCCAAAGGAATTAAGTGAAAGGAAAAAAAAAAAAAAAAAGGCAAGACCTAGGAAAAGGAAAATAAAACTCAATAAGCTAACACTATCTTGAAACTTAGAAGAAAAAACTACTTTAGAAATCTGATAGAAATTTAGAAACCGATTTAGAAATAAAGCAGGAAATCATAACAGAACAAACTTTGTCATTACACTAACATGAGCATATCTTAATCTCACAGTGTACACCAAGATGAATTTTCTTGCATTCAGACATGCCAGGGCTTCTTGTGTATTGACCAACATCAATACAGCAATTGGACTACTGCCTGGGAGCCCTGTTTGCATAAACTGGCCACAGACATTTTTACCATTGTATATTCTAGATCAGCCGTTGAAGAGCTGGATGTTGTGCCTGACTGAGGAAAACAATGTTGGATGTCCCATATTACCATTAGCAAAAAGGGCACAGCTCCACACAGCTTTTTCCCTCTTGACACCAACACTTTTTTAAAGAATTTCCATCTCGCCCCCATGCTCACCTTTTTCAAAGTTGTTAGTAGACACGTAAAAAAAAAAAAAAAGCATATATTTTAAATACTCAGCAGCAAACTGATTATCCTGCAGCCTTGCAAACACCAGTTCAAATACAGCAGACAAAACAGTGTATGGCATAGCACTGTGAGGCATGCCATAACTTTAAACTAAGCTGCAAAAGGTAAGGAGGACTGTTCTCAGCAGGCCAGCTAAGTCAGTTACGGCCAAACATCACCCAGAGCACTAGAGGTTTTCTTTCCTGCCTCAGCACGTAGCACGTAACCAGCTCCTGATAACACACAGGTGAGGATGCTGGGTCACTGCCACGCAGGCAGAGCACGATCTCCCTGCCTACAGTGAGTCATGCTTGTGAAGGCTGTGATGCATCAAAAGGTCTGGTCCCAAGCGGCTCTCCTTGTGCAACGTTGTGGTTTACACTCATAAAATGCAAAGCCACAAGTTTACAGGTTCTTTCTGCACATATTCGTGGCACATTTTTAACTGAACTTGAAGTACCACTGTATGTTTTTCAATTGTTCCCATCAGAACAGCTATTTAGTTTTCTGACGTAAGCTGTTTGCGATTACTGACAGGTACACGTGAATTTATGCCTACTACGTACTAAATCCCGGCGCTTCCAGGTCGCAAAAATTAGTCTACAAACTACTAAAGAAGGTTAACTGACCACAAAACTCTATTTCTAAAGTGAAAAATAGTGTAGAGTGATCTCATAGTATTGAACAGTATTGAGAGAGAGGGAAAGCTCCAAGTAGTGTCAGCCCTATTACTTTAATGGCTTTCTATTACCACAGATGTCATTACACAGTTTCCATTCCCATTTTTCTTTCACATAAGTAACCCAGAAGCTACAATTTCAACCACCACTTTGGACTCCAATTCTCATTATAATTAAGCATTCAAAACTCCATGACAGCTTTGAGTACCTTGCCTAGATTGTGCAAATCCCTCAATAATTTATTTTTTCCTCTCTTTGTATAAACTATTGCAACAGTTTCTTAAAGAAAAAAAAAAAAAACAACCTTAACTTGTAGATACTTATCTTGTAAATCAGAATAACAGAAATACAATGCACCAGGATAAAAGTTTTTCCATAATTTGTACAAGTCAATACATCTCTGTTGAAAGATGAGTACAGGTTCACAGTATTGCAACACGTTAACAGGTTACAACTAGAATCTATGCTTATTCCCAAAACAGTTATTTTTATAGGAAATGTAGTGTATTTGCTACAGCTAGTATTTACCTATCCACTAAAAACTACTTTTCTGAATACCTTCTGAGCACTTTTAGTGCTGAATAAATGCCCAGAACACACAAAAAGACGTTAGTCCAAAACCCCATGTAGTACCACACGCTGAAACAGGGTGGGAAGGGAAATCCACAGATCAAACCCCAAGCTCACAGCAAAAACAAACGTACAGGCTGAAAATTGTCTAATCTGCACAGAGATCAAGATTCCCCCCCCTCCCCCATCCCCCTTTTTCTCCTCTGAGAGGAAGGAAAAACCAGATCTGAACACAGTAAGGCTCAAACGACAAAACTACAGCAAACTGCAGCAAAACGCCACAG
>NW_010101425.1:0-808 GCF_000699245.1 Pterocles gutturalis
TGGGAGCAGGCATTTTGTTTGAATAGAGGTAATAAAAATAATTTCAGTGGATGCATACCAGGATTGAAGGAGAACGATGCAGATTTATTCATACATTGAAAGCTTTGCATTGTGGGAAATTTTCCTATTGTTTATCAAAGAGCAAGAGCAGGATTTTGAAACGGGTTCATTCCATCCCAGCTGGAGTAAGCAGCAGAACTCCCATGTAAATGAAAGGAACAGTGCTGGGGCAGCATACATCACAGCTTTGTACTCCAACCTAATGTTCTCAGTTTTCCACTTGCTTGGTGTCTTGTGTTGCCATTTACAGCAACACAAATAGAGTGCAGTGTAGGTATAAAGCAATGTTAGGTCAGATTTTTCCACTCATTTATATTAGCTGTAGCATCTGACAGCCTATTTATATTAGCTTTAAATAGCATAAATGAAAGTGTTTATGCAATAGAAACTGCAGAGGTGCTCCCATTATGCTTTCATTTCCTCATCAGAAAAGCCCTAGCTTTCTTCTCAATATCATCCAAGCATGTTGAATTTCCCCCTTCTTATGCTTTGCTATAGAAACTATAGAATGTAATGGTTTCTGTTCTCTGTTGGTGTAAAACAAAGTGATTGACTATTCATCCCACGCTCAATCCTGCTAACATTCAGAGAGAGCTCATCTTCATCTCTCATGACATCGCATCACCTCTACCGCCTTTAGTGGGTACAGATGAATCACGACCTAGTCATGTTCTTGGAACTAGCTTCCTTGTGGTCTCAGATATTTAGTAGATTTACTGTTGCAATGTTACTACATTCCAGATACTCA
>NW_010101426.1:0-509 GCF_000699245.1 Pterocles gutturalis
ATCTTGTAGATGCATTTCTTTCTTTCAGTCTAGTAAGGCAGAGTATCTAAATTCAGCTTACCCATCATCCCTACAGCTTCCTCTAAACTGCATATTCTCCCAGTGGTCCATCACTTGTTTCTACATAAAACTCTCTTTCCTCAGTCGCTATAATCCACTGAAACCGAAGGTGTTTGTTCACCAGGTGTTCATTCAGGAGGAATTTTAAGCCTCGTGCAGAACCCTTATAATATTTATATTTCAATCCTTTTACCAATATTTGTTCCATTCATTAAGCAGAAGCAGTAACAGCAAGACTTCACATCGAAAGCCTCAACTCCGGCATTTTCCTGGGGTCCAGTGCTGCAGCATGTGACTGTCCTCAAGAGACAGTAACAAAAATAGTGACAGGACAGCTGCTTTTTCCCTGAAGCAATCTATTCGCAAGGAAAGGCTGAGCTCGCTTCAATTTCAGATGTTAGCACTCCGTTTTCAATGCTGTCTCCTATCAAAAGCAAAGTTCATGTTTA
>NW_010101427.1:0-4757 GCF_000699245.1 Pterocles gutturalis
GTGGTGGTCCTGACACCAAGACAACAAGAATGCACTGTTTCTCTCCTGAATAATCTATAATCTAGACAGAAGCTAATGCGAGTGAGATTTGTGTGAAAACACAAAAAGATAGTTGGAGAAAAAAAAAAGCAGCAACAGTAAGAGCATGTAAATAGGACAGAAAATATAAATGTCAGTGTTTTCTTTTTAATGACCAGTAATGAAGGAAAATAACAGCCAAACATAGTTCAATAAGGGCAAAACCAGAAAAAGTTATTTAAAAAATAATACTTTACTTTCCAAAACAACTGACCTTTCACTGAAGAATATATTGACATTAATGAATGGTATGGTGGAAAAGTAGAGTTTTTTTCTATTTCTTGTTTTCTTCTAAAGGTTTTTTTTCTCATAACGCCTTCTCTTTCCTTTTTTTCTTTGTTTTTTTGTTTGTTTGTTTGTTTGGTTTTTTGGGTTTTTTTTCCCTCAGGATAGAAATATCAGGAGAAAGTGATTTCACGTCAAGTGTACAGAAAAAATCTCAAACCGAGTGCTATCTGCCAACATTTTCAGCTGCTTCTCTTTTTGCGTTCACACAAAATCCCTTTAGTTGTCAATTTTGCACAAAAAAAAGGACGTTTGCACGTGCACACTTCATGCCTGATTTTGCAATTACCTTTTTGAAACATATTAAACTCTGATTTAAAATTTAGTGAAGTCATAGAATCATAGAATCAGAATAATTAAGGTTGGAAAAGACCTCAAGGATCATCAAGTCGATGGGAGACTTTCCATTTGATTTCCGTAAGATTATCAGACACAAAAAAGGAGGCAGATGAAATTTTGTACTATATAATTTAGCTGAATATTTGTGTTAATTTTTCAGTATTTCATGAGTATTTTGTGAGAGTGTTAAAGGCCCCAAGTGCTCTCTACATTCTGCATGCTGTATCAGACCTACTGGACCTGGAATTGCCTAAAATAAGGTGTCCTTTGGCAAAGGCAGTTTAAGAAATTATTTATCTGGTGCTCTTTTCTGTTCACAGTATTTAAAGCAGGCCAGATGGATCATATAATAGAAATACCTTATTCTTTTCACCAAATTGAAAAATAGTTTAAAGAGACTACCATAAAGGCGGAGATTTACACCGTGGACACCTATAGTCTGGTAAACAATTCCTGTCCTGTAATTATAATTAACAACCACAAAATTGAGTTAAAAGTACCTTATGCAGATTTTTCCTAGAATTTTTATAAGATACTGTTTACTCTTGTCTCTGAAAATTTGAGATATGTTAGATTTTAACATAATTCTATTGATTAGAAGGATGACAGTTTTTCTTATCAGAAATTTAAAGAGAAAATTCTTTTCATGTCAAGTATATTTTAGTTCATTGTTTTGTAAGGAATATATGAGTTATTTAAATTCTGAGAGTTCTCTTTTACATTTCCTATTCTTTATTTTGGTGGGCTGTTTTTATTAATTAGAAGACGATCAAGCTTTCTATCACTTTAATTTGTACTATATGTTTTAGATCTAAGGAGGTGAACTAAAATGGTTCCATTCTTTCCCTTTCTTCTGTATGATATGATGAATTCCTGACTTCTCAGCTCTCAAATTCAGATTGGGTTGCCCCCAGTGTGATACACAAGCAAACATTCCTCTCTTTTTCACACCTAAAAATTAAGGCAATAAAAGTCTTGGAAATCCCCAGTAGTAAATGTAAAATTAAACATTAAAGAGTCTCAGGCTTTAATTTCTGATGCTTTCTGCATTCTCATAGCATAGTTGCTGGAAACACTACCAAGAAAGTAAACAGTGAACTTCTGATTTAACAGCTGTATTTAAGTACTGGAGAGAAAAGCACTGGAGAGACACTGCTTTTTCTCTGCAGTGTTGATAACACTTCAGTTGCAGGAGATGATGTTCCCTAAATTGCAGGAGCTCAGCCTTGTCCCAGCACCACTATATCACCTGAGCTTCCCCCTTGCTCCCCAGATTTTGGTATTGCCTGTCCCTGGCTCTGAGTTCATCACGAATTTCATTTCATTTGTTTTGATGATTTGAGGGTCAGTTTTGATCTAAATGGGTCTGTGACCACGTAAATCCTACTTTTACCCTCTTCTGTTATAGCCTGTGCATTTTATCTACTCTCATTGCTTTATGCGGTTGCACTCTAACTTCTGGAGGCAAATCAACATCAGACCAGCTCTGCTGATACACTATTTGGCTCCCACTGGATAGCCTGTACTTGTCATTTACAGACTCTAGCTTGTAGAAGTTATATTGAAATCAGCAGTGCATAAAATACTTGAAGATTTGTATGAAAAAACTAAGTTTGTGAGCCCGCTCACCATCAAATGCATTAAAAACATCAATGAATGGTATAAAAATGTTACTACATCAGCAGGCAACCAATACCAAAATACTGTAAATTTGCAGCTTGGAAAAAAATCTTTAATAATAAAACCAGTTAGTCAATATTCACCCATCAGAAAAAGTAAAATTAAGTTCAAACATTTAATAAGGTTTGATCTCTCTGCTTCTTCTTCTTAACCACAGCAATCAAAATATCAGTTGGGTTGTGCATTTCCATCTCCAGATAAAAATTTCTTTCAAGGATATAAAGAAAAAATCCAATAAGCTTCTATTAAAACTATGTAATTATGCAGAAGAGCATCAAATATCAGGCACAAAGTGACTTAAGGGTATATTTACATGACAGATTGGTGTACCATGCAGAAATACCCAAGCTAGAATAGAACCAGCCAGCTGAGGTGACAAATGAAAGGGAGAAACTCTTAATTCCCATCTGCCCTCTCTGTGTTTCATTCCTACCTCTGTGAGTTTTCTGATCTCACATACATGTGCGGAGACAGACTACTTTCAAGGGTCTGGAATGACTTTATTTGTCAGTGGTTTCATTACCTCAAGGTCTATTCAAGCTGTTTGTTTATGTTCATATCATCATTTTGAAACAAGTAATTTTCCTCTTCAAGTATTCATTAAGTGTGCTTCCTGTCTGCACATAGCATCTCTGAGTCAACATCCTCAATACTGGATCTTCAGCTTGTGCAAATCAGTGGTGTAACTGCTGAATCTGCCAGAAGTATGACAAAACAGTAGAGTAATATTCAGAAACAACTTCACCCAAAATTATAATTATGAGCCAAATACTAATCCAAAATGGACATACATTATGTTCTGAGTTTGTTTGCACTTGAAATCTTGTATGAACAGCTCATCTCCTTTGACTTCAGCCTAAAATGGTGGAAAAGCGGTAGGAACAGCTCATATTTCCAACTCCAGAGAGGGGAAAAAAAAAAAAAAAAAAAGAAGAAAGATTAATAGAACTACTGAGATTTTTGTCCTTTCATATGTTTTAAATTAAATCAACTCATCTGCAATGATTCAGACCTGGGAAATAAAAAAAAAAAAACCCCTAGAAATAAGGGAATATCTAGAGAAAATGTTCTCAAAATTATTTTTAATTTTTCCAGCAGTGCATTAAGTGATAATGTACTCAGGAACCAAACTTAGAAATATTGTTTCATCAAAACAGTAGATGATCTTCTGAGATTACTTGTGGGAGCAAAAATGTTTTAAATTAGTGCTCTACTATATGGCACAAATTCCATAACACCACCTATAGAAAATACTGGTTTGAGAGAGACATTGCTCTTGGTAGATATAATTTTAAACTAGTCTCTCTGTCTCTTCCAGGACTGTGGTTTCAGGATTTTCTATGCTCTGAGACAATTAGCCAGGAATGGGCTAGGCATTGGTCAGCCGGTGGTGAGCAGTTGTGCTGTGCATCACTCAGTTTTATATTCTACTATTATTATTATTATCATTATTATTATCTCAGTCCATGAGTCTCTTTACCTTTACCCCTCCAATTCTCTCCCCCATCCCCTGGAACAGGGTAGGGTGAGGGAGTGGCTGTGTAGTGTTTTTAGCTGGTTGAGTTAAGCCACAACAATCACAAAGGAGAATAATTAAGCCAGTAATACCTAAAAAAAAGAATGTCACCGCGTTATTTCATATATGCTAAAAAACTAATTACATGCTATTTCAGTGCTAATTGTATCAGAGTTACACCTACAGTTAAGGAATTCTTAGACAAATTCCTTTGTCCCAACCTAACTTGATCACCTCAAAGGCGCAAGATCTATTGCAATCCTACAACATTTGTCTTCCACCCAGCTCATGGACATTCTCAGGATGACACATCCTAGGACGACCTAGATCATAGTACTCTTGGAGACAAAGGAAGAACCCTGCAACCCTTGCCTAGTTCAAAGAGAAACTGATTTAAATATGTCTCAGCACTGAAGACAGTGAATTAAATTGCCCAGGTGGTTTTAAAGTTATAGGACAGTTTATTTACCTTCTGAAATTCAGTTCAAAGAGCATGAAAGGATGTGTGCATGAATGATGAAACCTTTTCTCACTGGGAACATTTTTTTCCTTGTTAAACTTTCATTTTCTTCACTTTAGGTTGCACGGAATCAACATCTAAAATACTTCATTCTTTTCAGTAGTAGCTCTTTTCAACATGAAGTATTTTTAAAATTTCAGTCATAATAGCGCAATAGTACAGATGCGTTTGCAACTTCTTTTGTGTTTTGGATCCATCTTTATTCAAGTTAGTTGCACTATGTGTTAAATGGTTAATTTAATTTGTTGCATGGGAGTTCTCAGCTTTCAGTTCAGCTTAGGATGCTTGCTTTGCCTATTGACTATGTTGTTCTGCTACACTGAATTAAAGACATCTTGA
>NW_010101427.1:4776-17011 GCF_000699245.1 Pterocles gutturalis
AATTTCTCCTTTAGGGTCTCAGTAATTATTGTTTTGTAATTTAACAGAATGGAGTTGTGCACAACAAATAGATAAAATCCAAACAAATAAAATCCACTTAAAAATATATTTCAATCAACCATAGAGAGCTTAGTATTCAGTACCCATACTTTCAGGTCACAAAATCTAAAATTCTGTCCTTTTCCAACCCATTTGCTGTATAAAATGAATCTATTGAAGTTAGCTTCACAATAACCTCTATAATAAGTGCAGATCAATCCAACTTGTTGATAACTTAGGATCTGAATAGTGCAGATGCTGCAATTTACATTTAAGATCCATATCCCCAAGGCAAGAATAAAATATTAATATATAGCATGTCAGTGAATCCTAAACTCTTTATACTTCAAAATTAGTAGGGAATTTAATCTTAACAGAGGGTAAAAACATCCCTTTTTATACACTTGTACTGCTAAGTTGGTTGTTGCATTCCTGGGTCTGTAGTAAATTCTCCAAGGACAGGATCTTTCTGTAGCTGTGAGAGAATAGGTAGACAAGTCTTTAAATCTCATTACAGCTTGTTGTAGCCCTCAATAGCTAATATGGCTTTTCATGAAGTCTCTGCTCTGCTGAGAAATCTCATTATGAAGTTCTCCCTTCAATAATCCAGCTACCCTACTGTTTGGATGCTTGTGCTTTACTACAAAGGTGAAAAAAAATGCTGAATTCTTTTGGGGTCTCTCAAGCTATATTAAAGTAGCTATTATGTATATATTTTTAAACTAAAAAAAAAACAAACAAGTTATGAAACATTTATTTTACTTTTTAAATAGCCTTTGAAAGTAGTCAGTTAACTATTAGTCTACCCAAATGAGGCAGTGTTGTGCTATTCTACTTTGTCCTTCTGCAGTCTCACAGGTTTGTCAGAATGGTCCTACCAATATATGTTACATCCCTATTGTCACGGCTTGATTAAGAGATGGAGCCAAATCCTATTGCAGGAGTCTGTTTATCAGAGGAGGTAAGTAATATTTGCTATAGCCTTCCTCGACAGTTGTGGGTTGAGCAAAACAGTGCTTCTTGACTGAGAGAAAGGACATGGTAATGTCAAGCTACAACAAGAGGTTGCAACAGCTCATCAACAGAGGAACCATACCAGCACTACTCTTAAGCTGGGGCCCCAGCCACCATCATTTCCTCTGCTGCACGTTTCAAAAGTTGGGAATACAGAGAATTTAAGGTTGCATGAGAAGCATTGACACATGAGTCCAGAGTGAATTTGTCTGAACTAAACACAGAATCCAAAATATTTGAAAGCCATGGCCTGTACTCAGGTCAATTCTAGAAGAGGTAACGCGAATCCAGAAGTCAAATTCACTGCTGGCCTTAATAGATCAGGTGCAATGCAGAGAGCTGAACATGGACAGACTGCTTCAATATCAGAAGCTGTATATACATTGTTCTCTGTGTAAGTATATGTGCCCAGAGAGAGCTGGAAGAGAGCTCATAAAATAGCCCATTTGTTTTGAATTCCCATCCTTCATTTTGCTAAAATATTTTTTGGTTTAAAATGGTTTCACAAAATTTAGTGTAAGTATGCCAAAAAAACCACTAAACATCATTAAAGTCACACCTTGTAAGATGCAATGAAAGTATATAGGTGAAACTCATAGAAAAATGTTCCTTTTCCTAAGGCTGATTACTTCAGATGCATGGTTGATTACTATTTCAACAAATAAATGGGACAATTAGAGAACACTATTGCTGGACACTGATAAAAAGAGAAGCTGAACAAACAACAAATCAAAATGATCCCATTAAGTGCAATATCCTCATACATTTCCTAGTCTCGTAATGTAAACATTGTTCAAATTCATGCCAAAAATTTTTGGATGGCTTATCCACTACAAAGAAAAATGAAAAGCAAACAGAATAAATTGCAGACTCTTAAGAATGATAAAAAGCTGCTATCACATAAATGAAACAAGTTGATACACCATTAAATGTACTTTACAAACTCATTTGTGTCATAATACCAATGCAGCTGGCTGTGCTCCAGGACCTGGAGAAGCAGGCATGTTGCCACAAATTTTTTTTCCACAAACAATACGTCCTGTCACCTCTCTGAATCATAATCTATCAGTGTCTTTCTTCAGAACTTTGACTGTGATCTTTAAATATTCATTTGATACAGTCACAGCCCACTATAGAGATGTTACCTCATTTGGGAGTATTTCAGTGGAGGGTGTACATATATTTCTATGGTGAAACCAGCTAACTGCATTCTGCTAGGTCAGACAGCAGCAGGTCCTTTGATCACTGAACCCACTTGAATGATTCTGTGCACAATCTCCATCTATAATCACCGCAGAATATACAAGTTAGGACTGGAAACCCTACTCAAATCCAAAGACACAATTTAAAGAATAATTTTTAATACCAAACGTATTAGAATTATTAAAGCTCTGACCTTCTGAATCTGATCGTGATGGGTATTCAGGAACATTGTGAGTAAGATAAGATGTAAAGGCCCTACTGCAGCTCAAAGGGCTAATATAAACCAATTATTTCTCTAGCTGCAACTAAGGGACCAATTAGCAGCAGCTGACATAGAAGACTGCAGCCCACTCAAAAAAGGAATAGCAGTCAGAGGGGTTAGGGTCTATTTCAGAAAAGGGCCTCAGATAATATATGTAGGGTTTTTTTTTTTTTAAAGTATGATAGAGAATACAAAAGTGATACCTATTAGAGGATACAGAAGTAACTGATACCTATTAGAAGAAAAAGGTAGGAGCAGCCCAGGGAAGAAGAAAGAGCAGACCCTTGTATCCTACTGACTCCGTTGTCTCATATCTACAGGGGAGGAAAAACTGGCCTTTAAATGTAAAGGACAAGAAGTGTCAACCTTCTGTGCCTAGAAGGGCTGAAATATGGGAATCAGGCCCAGCAGACATTAGGCTTTGTTTGTACTTTCTATTACCTCGTTGATTGCCCTGTTTCTCTGCTGTTTGAACTGGCTGGAATAACTCTAGCTTGTCTCTTCAAAAGAGTGTGGAAATGGATCATGCTCCTGCAGCTTTGAAGTGCTGCCTCTGTAATCTGCTATCACATTGACCAGCTGAGTTGAATGATTTAAAACTTTCATAAGGTTAAGACTGCACAAAGAAACAACAAACAGAGCGAAGTCCTCTCTCCAAAGTTGGTAAATTTGCTATATTCAGTTCCATTTTGTTGTTTGTCTTCAATGTAGATATGTTGGCATGGTATTTCAATCACATTTCAAAAGGGATGATGGAAGGCTTATTTTCAGATATATCTTTAAAGTTAGGAGCATTCCTTCTCCTCCAATTTTCTATAAGGAAACTTTTTCTACTTTTCTGTGTGGGGAAAAAAAATCCAACCTTGAACTCCAGAACTGGTCTGTTCATATAGTCTTCTCATCTATTTATTCCTTGGAATATGTTTGAAATCAGGACAGCAAATCTGCAGTGAAGAAACCCACAATGACCCCTTTCCCTGTTGCTAGGTTATTTCAAGAACTGAATTTAGCTTATTTAAAGGCAATTAAAAGTCCACCTAAACACTGTATATGTCTTTACAGGGCAGACACATCTCTTAAATTTTCTTCCTTGTGTTGGCATTTCTGTCAGGATAAGCCAAAAAGTGCTGTCATAAGAATAGCTGGGGCTTTAGTTCTAGATCCCACATGTAATATAAAATTACCTATCAAGTTTAGTAATATAAAAATAAAATTTGGAGAAGCAAAACTTGCTGCTGTATTTTAGACTCTTGATGTTAAGATGTTATATTTTTAATATAAATTTGTCAAAAGCCAGTGTCAGGCGTATCCTTTATATTAAATCATGAGGTTTTACAAACCCCCAAAATTTCTACTTAACTGTTAGCTTTTATTTTATTTATTTCTTCCTCTGTGATTTTTCTAGCAGTTCCTGCTCTGTCACTTTGCGCACTGCATTGTAGAATAGATGTGACAACACAAACATCAAAAGAAATTTAAGTGATTAACTACTACACTGAAATGCCATTAGTCACTCTTCATTTTTATCACCTAATCATATTCACTTATATCAACATCTGTTTACAAAGTAAACTGACAAGGTAAAAAGGGTCATAAGATAACTTCATATTCTGTGTTTGTGTGTGTAACAGAGATGATTGCATGTATATGTTGAGATAGTGAGAGTAGGAATAAATGCAAGATTTCAGTCTTTATGATGATACATAAAATTACCTTTACTAAGTGGACAAGAAGTACAAAATAGTCACGAAAAGATCTAATTATAACTTTTGTTCTCAAGTACACCAATCCCACTACTCTTCTATTACTATAAACACAAGGAGGACCTTAACGTAAAAATTCTCATCTTGAGCCAATAAAACAAACTGTCATACAGTTGATTACACAGCTAACCACCATGGTTGATTTAAAACTGTTTAACAGAATGAAGCTAAACATTTTTCATGTATTTGGATGAAAATGCTTACTTTTCCCCCTAAAGCTGATTGTGGACATCAAGCTTTTTTTTATCAATATTTTTAACTTAGTTCCAATTAAAGAAAGGTCTCAGGGGTGTGTGATGTCATGCGTATATCTACCCGATTTGCTTAGTGTTCAATACCAATATTAAATAGTTCTGTAAAATTATTGGGAAAGGCTGTTCAATTTGTGTGTGTGTGTGTGTGTGCACTCACGTGTGTGCATGCTTACTTTTCCATCTTAAGTCTTTTAAAATATGGGCTTGATTTACATTCCTTGATAATAATGTATAATTCAAATGACTGAAAATAGAGCCTGACATTGGAGCAACTCTATTAAGCATTTTAATTCTGACTGTGAAGTCACGTTATTTATAATATAGTAGTACAGTAGTTTTGCCCATTTCATATTCTGCAATTATTAGCATTGTATTTAAAGACATCAATCATATAGAAGACTTCTTTACCACATAGTGGAGTCATATATTGCCAATTTTACAAAAATAAAGGGAAGTTATGTCTCATGCTGTCAAAAAATGGAAAGTGTTCGTTTTCTGTAATAAATTTCCTCAGGAGAAATTTTGTAAGATGCTCATCTTAATTACACTAGTATTTTAGTAATGCTGTAAGGGTAAGATAATGATGAGGGTATGAGTCATGCTGAAAAGACTTGCAGTCTAAATTAAGGATGATTAGTTTTAACTTACTTAAAGCTTATTTCCCAAACTTTTGAACTACAAAGGGCATCTCTGTACATAATATTCTGCCTAAGGCTTAGTGAATTTGCCCGAATGTCTTTTAATGTTGAAAATAATTTTTCTGGGATATACAACCAATACAGATTCATACAAATTGTAACCGTAGTTCTTCAGTTGTTTCAATACATGGAACTCAGTTTGGAAACACCATTTGTGAATTTACAGATGAAAAATTTAACTGTCAAGCTAAAGAAGGTATTGACCTCAGATTTTTCACAACTGCAATGAGTAACATCATCAAAAAAACAGACAGAAAAACAACCCCAGAACACAAAGGATTGGATACTAAGGGTAACATTCAATTTGATAGTTACCTAAATGCAAGTGTCCGTATTTAGATGTTTAAAGCTTTGCTAGGTTAGTCCAAAGAAATGTAGCCAGTTCAGTTAGCAGATTTTAAAGGGATATTTACTTTACCAGTTGTCAGCATCTGGTGTCATTTCAGATGTCATAATATATGAACGATATGTGCATGCAACTCTCAGTTAAGACATAAAACCTACAGGAAACTGATGTCCTTTTGAAGTGCCAGATGCCTACCAGAGTACTTCATATGGTGTAAGATGCTTACATATGGAAAAGTGAGTTAAGCCTATAGCGGCTTCTCCTGTGCTTTAGCCTCAATTTAGGTGATGTAATCAGTGCACATTAAAAATGTTAGTTATGATATCATGAAAAAACTCAGTACCTATGTAACATTTTCAGGGATGTTTTCTTAGAAGTCATTAGTAAAGGGTGCATATTACATTACATTCCATGCTAATCTCAACTGTGTTTGAAACGGTGGTAGTTTACCCTTGGCAAACAGCCAAAAGCCCACCCTGCTGCTCGCTCTCTCCTCCTCTTAAAAGGGGGAGGGGAAGAAAATAGGATGAGAAATCTCATGGAGTGAGGTAGGGAGATTGCTCACCAACTCCTGTTGCAGGCAAAACAGACTGAGCTTGGAGAAAATTAATTTACAGTCAAATAAAAAAGATTTGGGTTGTGAGAAACAAAAGAAAACATTAAAACAGCGCCTTTCCTTCCCTCTTTTCCAGACTCAACTTCAAATGAAGCAGTATGAGTTCTCCAAAGGCTACTGTTCCTTCATGAAATATTCATCCACTCTGGTCTGGCTCCTCCATAGGCTGCAGTGGATATCTGCTCCACGGAGCACCACGAAGCACCTCTTCATCTTCCACCTCTTCCTCCTCCTCCCCCTCCTCTGACCTTGGTGTTCCCTCTGTTGTTTCCCACTACTTTTGTTTCCCTCCTCTTCTGTCTGTCAGTCACCTCTTGCCTTTTTTAAATATGTTTTCACAGAGGTGCCCCCAGCTTTGCTGAGAGGCTCAGCTGTGTCCTGTGGTGGGTCCATTGCAGAGTCATCTGGAACCAGATGGAACCAGCTGTGCCGAGCATGGGGTAGCCCCTGATGTCTTCCCACAAAGGCCACCCCTGCAGCCCCCCGCTGCCAACATCATGACACTTATATGCAATGCAGAAGCCAAATGAAGCAGGAAAAAAACCCAACCCACAAATCTATCATTTGCATCCAAATAGTCCCTCTATAATTTGAATTCAGCAGTGAATCTGTCCAAAAGACATAGTGAGAACAAAATTTAATCAGCTCGGCAGTCATTCCTATACTGATCAGAAGTCTTCCTTTCATGCTCTCATAAATGGTGGTGAGAGAAGCTCAGTTCTTCCTTAGATGATAACACAGGAGATCTTTGAAAGTGACACTGTATAAGCTGATCCTATTGTAAAAAGTCAGAAATGAATTCTCACCTTTGTACGTGTCCAAATCTGGTTTTCCCATCTTCTCCTGCATATCACAGCTTGTCTCATTTACTTATATATTAGAAAGAAAACAGAATCTTTGCAAAGGATCTTTCATTTCTTACCAGCAAAATTATTAAAGCACGTAGGTGTTTTCAATATAGTAGTGAGGTACAAATATATGGGCAGATGTTTGGTCTTATCTACTTGTAGAAACTTTCAATTGAAGTCACCCAGCAGGCAGTAATGGTAAGACCATGCCAGGTTCCCTTTATAATCATGGAAAGAATTAGGAGTTTCCAGAGGCTGATTTACCCCATCCTCAAACAAGAATCTAAACTATATTGTATGAACTGCATTCTGTAAGTGACTAAGCTAGATTCAAAAGACATCTAATGCTGGTTGGAATACCCCAGTGTATCCCATCTGGCCTAGGTGCTGTTCCAGAAAGGCATGAACATCCTATGGGCTACTTTCATGTTTGCCCTACCTGTGCGGATGTCTTATGTGCACTATGATGACTCAAAAAATGCATTGGTTGTGCCCAGTCTGTGGTCATTGATGACACATCATTCTTAATGAAAGGTGAATAGGCTCCAATAACGTTATCAACTTGATTTTTCCTGTCCATAATTGGAGTGTAGACAATCAGCATTCATGTGGATATTTATATGCCAACACCTTAATTCATGCTTTCTAATCTATAGCTGAATCTCACTCCTAAAACTGGTGAGAGGGATTCCCTTCTAAGGTTGCATGTGCACTAAAAAATTAAGCAACGCACAGATGTACTTGCCGTAACAGGTATACAATTACCTGCACTGTTAGGTTTTTAGAATTGCACGCAAGGCCAAATCTCCTGAACTGTTTCTGGCCATGATTTAATAGTTAGCGTAGGACAGATACCGTTCCCAGTAAGCAGTTGGGATGTGACCACCCTGTCCTAAGGTCTAAAATATTTTATTAGTATGGATGTGGCTAGACTATGCTGGCTGGCATAAAAGGCAGAGAACAGACTCTGGCACCGTGTACTTTGAAAGATGTAGCCAGAAGATGCCACAATCACAGAATGTCACAGAATCACAGATCACAGAATGTTAGAGATTGGAAGGGACCTCGAAAGATCATCTAGTCCAATCCCCCTGCCAGAGCAGGAACACCTAGATCAGATCACACAGGAACGCATCCAGGCGGGCTTTGAATGTCTCCAGAGAAGGAGACTCCACAACCTCTCTGGGCAGCCTGTTCCAGTGCTCTGTCACCCTCACTGTGAAGACGTTTTTTCTCATCAGTCAGCTACAAATGTCCCTAGTGAAGAAGCAATTTACAGCTAGCTAGTTAATACAAGAAAACATGAAATCATGTCTTTCTGCATTATCAACACACTCCTACAACCATACAGAGGACAGCACTGGCAGCATTCATCCGTGAATATACAGAAGTCATGCTTCAGTTACCCAAAATGCACATGTGCACCCTTCCCTATGTGCTCAGTGTAAAATGAACCTGTCACAATAGCATCAGTGGACCACAGTCCATCTTACTCTGCCCACCATCTTCTCAGCTTCACCTCACATTGAGGCACACATTTACTACAGTTTTCTTTCAGGAAAAATAACCCAGGCAGTTCAGTCAGGATTCTTGGGATGAGAAGATTTGTCTATCTCCTGACTTTTATGGGCAGCAAAATGCTAACACCATGTTAATGTCGCACAGTCCACTGAGTCCTCCAGGGACTATTTTTTTTTTCATGTTTCTTTTCTACATCTCTGTGCAAAGAAAAAAAATTAGAAAAAGTAGCCACCATTTTTGTGTGCTGAGGGTTTAATAAGTTATTAAAACATATAGCTATTCAGAAGAAAATATACACTATGCTTTCTCTTAATAAAAATTGACAAATGCTCACTTTTTAATGCCCTTTATAGGCAACATTTTTCTGTCTCAAAATGTCCCATATTTTGTAGACAGTGCTTTAGAAGCCTTTGGAGATATGATGATGAAATATTGATTGTCCTTTTCTTGACTTTTCCCACTCCCAAAACACTTTTCACCACCTGCAGTACTTCTGATTTATATTTTTTTATTATTTTGAAAAATCAAAATCCTTCATACCATGAAATAACTACTAACAAGGGAGAATTTCATACACACATGCATAAGGAAGAAAAACAAACATGAAGCACATTTATTTCTATTACTGCTAGATGAGCTAACTTTTCAAGCTCTGGACGCTAGCCTTGACTTTGAATTTATGGGCTGAATTCAGCACACTTAGTCCTTGATTCTGCAGACGCTCGAGGGAATATCTAACTTCAAGCTTGTGAGCAATTATATGGAAGTCATATATTAATAATTCAATACAGGATTAAGTGTTTATAGGATCTTTGACTATTGAACTGACCTAGAAGTAATATTCTTGTGATTTATTTCAGTCATCCTAAATTTTATTTTGGAGGGCCCTTTTTTCAACTTATTCAATGCATTTTCTAACCTGGTCAAAATTATGATCTGTACATTTAACTAGAAGTGAGGTATTCTGGATTACCAGAGTTCATGGAAGTTAACATCGCAGGTTAAAGCTGTGAAAATTTCCCTATAGATGAGGTCTAACATAAATTTGTAAGATCAGGCAGACTTTAAAAAACCTAAAGGACACGTGTCCACGTATACTATAAGTTGTGTCTGCAGAACTGCAACTGCAAAATTATGAGTGCATGGCTCATGAAGGCTGGAAGAAAAATCTGGTCAAACAAGTCTGCATCCAAAATTTTGTGTTGCTGACTAGGAAACTGACACAGACTGCAGGTAACCCGATGTAACTTCAACCTTTAACTTCAGGTGTCTTAAGAGAGACTGCATCTACCAATTCCACATGGAATCTTTCCTAGTAATGCCCTTCAATGTGAGGTGGTTCACTCCCACATGCCAAAAGGGTAAATCATATCCAAAATCTACAGAACATGAAAAAGCATGCCAAATCCTGCATCAAAAGTTGTTTAGTCATATAAGAAATAATTTTAATATTATATTATTGTTATCAAATACAAAAGAAAAACACATTAATTAACAATATAATAACACAGAGTATATTAAAAAGGAACAGATACTGAAAAATGAAGTAGAAGTCAATATATATAACAATATCTAACAAGAGCTGGTGCTTTTTTAATGCCATGGACAGTGAGAATCTATGAATATTTCACAATCTATCTTTCTGCTTACTCTGAGTTTAAAAAAAATATACGTCCATAAGGAGGAAATGGACATTTTTCAACATTCCACTTTAACACAAAGGATTTTCCCATTTTAAGTTTACCTGTTATATTTGCATTGCAAATTCCACTGTGTTGCAGTAAGAGGCAAACCAGCAGGTTGGCAACCCTTAATGTTTTCAGAAAATAAGTGAAAATTAAAAAAATATAGTGTACCTTAAAATTGTCTTTTAAATTGTAGCAGCAACACAGTCATATGTATCCCTGCTAACGCAGAATAAGGGAAAGTTATAAAGCGGAGTGCTAATCCTTAATACATGCTGTAAATTCAGTTCCCTCTTCATATCTACCTGCAACGACATTTCTGCAATACAGCAGAAGTAACTCAGAAAATACATGATAGGACTAACAATTACATCAGACAAACCAGTAGCATTAGAAACAAGATCACAGTAGATATCACACACCGTTAATTTTTGACAATATACCATGGGAGATTAATTAATGCATTATTGTCTTACATGTTGATGTATATTGCTGGGGTCAGCATATAAAAGTTTGCCAATTCTTGCTAAAAGGTACTTTGAAACTTTTCTTTCTAACTTGAAGTAAAGATGTCTAGTGAGCTGATCCCTATCTCACTGCTGTCACTAGTCAACCAATTGCTTTCAATGGTCCTGATTCTTACCTGTGGAAGGTCAGAGGCATCCAATCCCTTCCACTTCTGCAACTGCTGTTTGAACTCAGTCAAACTTCAGTCCTGGCTAACTATTGAAGATACGTTTTATTTTTAGAGTTGACCTAAAATTTTCTGAGCATTATGGAAATTATAGGTATGGAGATAAGGAGCATGCCTTTTTGGATTTTTGCCCTACAGGTGATGCTACTGAATAGCTTTGACATTCAATAAAGATTTGCAGATACTGGCTTACTTGTGCTACTTCATGCCATTGTTCTTATTATAGATATCTTCTTTTCTTGTGTTTTACTCACTCTAGTTTTAAACGTCACAACAGATCAATGGGGAGCTGATGTTGCTCATTTGCATAAACTAAGAAACATAGACCTGTTAACTGTTTCACTCCCTGTGCACCATCCATTTACAGCTACATCCAATGAGTCAATATCTAGATTTCTTTGGGGAGACACCATTTCCCTCCAAAAAGAAACCTTAACAAACATTAAGCTGATGAAGTAGATTGCTTTAGAGGTTAACCTCTACAGATAATGTAGAAGAGGTAACATTAAATTTGTCTTCTTTCAACCAGTATGATTCTTCAGCACTGGTCTATCAGACTTTGCATGCATACATGACAGACATGCTTCCATGGCATGTTCCATGGAACACATGTTGTGATGATATAAAACACTTCTGTGGCAGACTATAGAGCAGTCTTCTCATTTTTCTTTGAAATTTAGAAAATATGGTTAAAAATTTCTTGGGACCAGAGAGATGGCTTCTGTGAAGGTCACAAAACTGAATGAATGAATGAACAAATGAATGAATGAATGAATGAACAAATAAACAAATAAATAAATCAGATCTCTGAAATGGCTCAAATGTGCAGATGAGAGTACGCATCCAATAGATCAGGTTCCCAGTAAGGTAGAACTTTCTTTTAAGGCTGGTCTATGGCCATAGAGGTAGGTATTGAAGTTTTTAACTTAAAATTTCACAAGCTGATTGTGGTATGATGGGTGAGAGTTAGAGGGTAATGGCACAGATCTGACATTATACAAAGGCCACTGTGATTCTCAGAGCATGCAGCCTTTTCCTCAGAGGTCCTGGTTATTAACTGGGTTCACATTCCCCAGACATCTTGCTATGAATTCAGGGCTCACTGAAAACATGCATGTCATCCTCCATTGTCTGTATATGTCTATGTAACACAGCCTGAGAGCTGTGAAATAGCAATTCCTGAAACAATACAAGTTGGCGCTCTGAACTACAGAGGCTGGTGTCAACTGATGGAAAATAAAATTTCTATAATTTATTCAACTCAGCTGGCTGAGGTGGTTGCTGAGCCGCTC
>NW_010101428.1:0-1205 GCF_000699245.1 Pterocles gutturalis
AAAGGAGAAAAAATGGGGAAAAAATTGGGGAAAAAATGGGGGAAAATTGGGAAAATGGGTGGAAAAAGGATAAAAAATGGGGGAAAAGGTAAAAAATTGGGAAAAAAGGAGAAAAAATGGGAAAGATTGGGAAAAAAGAAAACATGGGGGAAAAATTGGGGAAAAATTGAAAAATGGGGAAAAAATTGGGAAAAAATGGGGAAAAAGCAGGAGAAAAAAATGGGGAAAGATTGGGAAAATTTGGGGAAGAAATGGAGGAAAAAATAAAAATGGGGATAAAGGAGAAAAAAGAAAAAATGGGGGAAAAGGAGAAAATTGGGGGAAGAGGTAAAAAAAAATTGGGGAAAAAATGGGGGAGAAAGGAAAAATGGGGAAGAAAGGGCAAAAATGAGGAAAAGGGGGGAAAAGGTGGAAATGGGAGAAAAAGGGAAAATGGAGAAAAAAGGGAAAAATAGTGTAAAAAAAAAGAAAAATGAAAAAATTTGGGAAAAGGGAGAAATGGGGAAAAAGAAAACTGGGAGAAAAATTGGGGAAAAGGGTAAAAAATTGGGAAAAAATGGGAGGAAAAAGGAGAAAAAACGGGGAAAATTGGCAAAAAATGGGGAGAAATGGGCGAAAAAAAAGGGGAAAATGGGGGAAAAAGCAGAAAAAATGGGAAAAAGGGTCAAACTGTGGGGCTGCCCCATAGAATCTACGGGGCAGGAATGTGAAATTTGGGGGAAAATGTCGGAAAATGTCGGATTCGAAGCCGCAGGAGCGGGATTTGACCCCGAGGGATCCGTGAGGTGACCCTATAGGATCTATAGGGCTGGACCCACGGAATCTATGGGGCAGCCCCACTGATTTTTTTTTTCTTTTCGTCCGTGGGGCAGTGAAAGGCGACGACCTGCAGAGCATCAAGAAGGAGCTGAGCCAGATCAAGGCCAAGGTGGACGCGCTGCTGGAGAACCTGGAGAAGATCGAGAGGGAGCAGAGTAAGGGGGGCGAGGGAACGGGGACGTGTGGGGCTGGACCCGTAGCGACCCGCAAGTCACCCCTCCCAGCCCCATAGATCCTCTCCTGCCCCATAGATTTCCCTATCGGCCCTTCCCTGCCCCATAGATTCCTTCCCTGGCCCCATAGCTGCCCCATCGTCATTCCCCAGCCCCATAGATTTTTTTCTGCCCCATAAGTGATCCCCCAGCCCCATAGATTTCTTCTCCTGC
>NW_010101429.1:0-804 GCF_000699245.1 Pterocles gutturalis
GCGGAGCAAAAACTCGGGGTTCTGCGTGGGCATCCAAACGGCGTTATTACACAAAGATCCCTTCTTCCTCCTTCGGCTATTGCCAGGATAACCCGGGGTTACACCCAGCAAAGCCCACGCAAACCTTTTCCAAACACACCCCTACAAAATCATTTAAAAAAAAACCAACCAAACCTGTAAATCCATAGCAAGGGGCTAAATACCTGCACAGAACAGGCAAATTGCAGCATCCCGAGGTACCACTTATTTTTAATTTAGACCCTATTATGAAATATAGAATTATTCTAATCTGGGCAAATCAGATTGACCACGAGATTTATCACTGTCTTTTATAAAATATACGTTGCAAAATAAACCTGAAGAAAAATATTTATCGCCAGATCAGGTCTGTGAGTTCAAACAAGCATTGGGCATTTTAACCTTTTTTTTTTTTTCCTCTCCCCTATTTTTTAAAAATCCCTTTTTATTTCATCTTTATTAAATGAGATGGTAGCTAAAAAAAAGAAGGAAAACAAGGGACCAGAAAAAGCAGATATACATTTACATTATTCTACATTTGTAAGGATGAGATAGTCTTCTAGTAACTCCAGAGACAGAAAAATAAAAAACACCGCTGGGTTCAAAAAGGAAAATAAGCAGAAAACTCAACGGCAATTTCTATATTTCCAACGTCTAATAAATTGCCCTGAATTCCCAGACCCGAGCGTGCAGGCAGGGAACGCGCAGCACACCGGGGACTGCGACACGGGCGCTCCCGCATCAGGGACGTCGGGGTCAGTCCCGGCGCCGGGCGCTGCGGCCGAA
>NW_010101430.1:0-4625 GCF_000699245.1 Pterocles gutturalis
CGGCCTCTGAAGTAGGCAGGCGCTCGCTACGGTGCAGCCGGATGTCACAGGCAAAAGTCAGCGTCACAGAGATTACCAACTAGATGTCTGTATGACATCTGAAAAACTATAAATAACCAAATAGTTTTTTTTTCAAATGAGGAATCCAGAAATTTGGTGTGTATTTCGAGCTTTTATTAACCAACCTCGTATACCTGCTGCTTACGGTATGGTGGACTGTAACTGAAAGTGAATGAAAAAATACTGAAAGAGTTATGAGACTATATTTTTAAGTTAAGATTTTAAATGTTACTTACATAGAATAGAAGTGATATGGCTATGGTACTTGCCAATTGATATAGTATTTTGTGCACTTCAAACATGTCTGCCTTTTAAATTTTTACAGTTGTTCACATAATTTCATTCCTGGACGTAATTTACAGAACTCAGGCAATATCTCCAGAATATTTCTTGGCATAATATATTCCCTAAATTTAGGGGAAAACATGATTGAGATATTAATGTATTAAGTTACACATGTCCAAAAAAGTACAGGTCTTTGTTATTATTATAATTATCGCGGTGAAACCCATTTTCATTCAAACTGTTCTTTTAAACAAAATAAAGAATTGCCACTCAAATACATACAACACAATCAGGCAAAACCATCTTGAATTTAGATTGTGTTCGCTTTTTTACTGAACAGAATGAACTAAAAATGTTTGTAAACTAACCGGAAGGTTTGTTACTAGTGGACCTGACAGGCTGGTGCCTGACATTACTATTTGGCTCCACAAAGTCTGTTTTGTTCTTTACAGCCAAATACTTGTCTCTAGGTATGTTTCCTGAGGCAGTTATAAAAAACCTTCTGAATACTAAAGGAAACTTTAAGGAATTACATAAAATCTTTTAGAGTGTCAAAATAATAATTTTTTCATAATTCTTCCTAAGTGCAGCGTGTGCATCCTAGTGTAACTTTTCCCTCTAGCAGTACAACCACTGGAAAACTTGGAAAAATAGTCTTCCAAAGTGTCCTGCCAGAAATGGGTAAACAGAGACTGAGACCTGCAGCTTACAGATTAATTATCTGCAAGCCCCCTTCCCCAACGTGGGGCCCGTATTTAATATAATGTAATATTATGCTTTCTAGAAGGCTGCCTTGCCTGTAGGTAGCTACATGTCTCCACAGACATGTTTCCTGAGTATTTTTGTTAGTGGCATAGTCAGTTCTCTCACAAACCAGAGGGTTTTCTTAGGCAAAAATAATTGAAGTGGAAGGAAATAATTCACTATGGAGTATAACCCCTAAATGAAGTTGCTTTTACTGTTGATTGGAGTCAATAATTATTATTTGGATCAAAGTTCAGGATCCAGCCCCCAAATTACAGGCATTACATTTTGCTCATGATTTTGGACACAAAGTACTAGGAGTTAAATGAGAAAGGAAACCTTTGCAAAGCTCTGTTTCATTAAAAAAAAAAAAAAACTGTAGCTTTTCAAGTGTGCTTTAATTAGGACAGCCACCCCAGGTCCTCGTTAAACTATAATGAGGAAATTGCATTTGTTTGTTGCAGTAAGGCAACATCTCACCATGACTGGACAAGAAAGTACACAACTATCAAAAAAATCATCACATCAGTGTGTTATAATCAACTTCAAAGTTGCTCTTTTATTGAGAGCTTATATGGCAATTTAAATCTATGTCTGTATGTGCTACAACTGTAACAATAATAATAATAATAATATGCAAACTAAAGTAATGTAAGACCTTTTTGATAGAGTACATTATTCCTAACATTGCAAACAAAGTAGATGTGAAAAGGGATAGAGAAGCCCTTCATCTTACTTTTTAACTATGCAGTTCTAAGACTTTTTATATATAGACTGACATTATTGAGGGATTTCTAAACACAAATGCGAACTGTAACATTTGAAGGAGCTTGGTTGGTGAGTTTTTTTGCATCATCACATGTTCTTTAGAATGTGAAGGTGTATTGGAAACCAGTGGTAGAGCTAAGGCAACATATGGTATGGATTTCTCTTTACTGCTGTTGTATATGCAAATGAGAGAAGGCTCATTTATTTAAACTTGCTGATTCCTTCATCCAGTGGAATTTGTTTGAAAGCATACGTCTTGAATACCAGTAGGTTTGCCAGCTCTCTTATATAATCTATTTGATTTATAGGACATTTACTTACACATTTGAGGCCTCATCAGTGTGATGCCAGCACAGGGTTCACAATTGGTAGAACCACTAGTGGCTAAGAGCAAAAATAGGGAATGCTAAGAAGTGGGCCTAAGTATCACAGATGGTGAAACTCCAGTTACTGAGGTGAGCAAAGTAGTGAGTGAAATAAGAGGTGTTCGGAATGAAATTGTGAAGAAAATAACGAATTTCTGGTCACATGACAAGATCAATTTGTAGAGATGCACTGAATTTACCTCCACACTCAGAGAAGGGCAAGGCCCTCTCCTGCAGTACTGAGTCTTATTTCCACATATAGGAGTTTTTTCACAGAAATCCCACTTCTGGATACAGATACCCCTACCCCCATGAGCTTTGTCTGGAATTCCAGTGCTTTGATGTAGAGAAGTGCACTTGCAGCCCAGAAAGCCCACCATATCCTGGGCTGCGTAAAATGCAGCCTGGCCAGCAGGTTGAGGGAGGTAACTCTCCCCCTCTGCTCTTGTAAGACCCTACCTGGAGTGCTGCGTCCAGCTCTGGGGCCCCCAGCACAAGGCAGACATGGACCTGTCAGCGTGTGTCCAGAGAAGGGCCACAAAAATAATCAGAGGGCTGGAACATCTTGCCCATGAAGAAAGGCTGAGAGAGTTGGGGTTGTTCAGCCCGGGGAAGAGCAGGCTATGGGGAGACTTTATAGCTGCCTTTCAATACAGAAAGATGGAGAGAGACCTTTTACTGAGGCCTGTAGTGACAGGACAAGGGGCCATGGTTTTCAACTAAAAGAGGGTAGATTTAGATTGGGCATAAGGAAGACATATTTTGCAACGAGGGTAGTGGGACACTGGACCAGGGTGCTCAGAGAAGTTGTGGATAACCTACCCCTGGAAGTGACCAGACTGGACGGGGCTTTGAGAAACCTGGTATAATGGAAGGTGTCCCTGCCCATGGCAGGGGGTTGGACTAGTTGGACTTTGATGGTCCCTTCTAACTCAAACCATTCTATGATTGTGATCTTCTGACACATATATATGCAGAGACCTGTTCTGACAACTAAACATAGAAGACTTGTACATGTTAAAACACGGGTTTTTTTATATAATCACGGTGCTTCAAGGGAAGAAGTATAACTGCCAGGAAATATGTAGCTTCAGTTAATGATGATTAATAAAAGAGCATGAGAAGCAATAAAACAGCATAATGAAAAATTTACAGCTCTAAATGTATCCACTGGCAAACACAAAGCTTGGGCACAGATACTATCACCGTATCAGAATAGTCTGGTGCTCCAGATGGATCTCTTGCTTTGTGTTTCTCTCCACAAGTGATCCCTGATGTCCCACTATGGCCATGATACAGACCTACCTAAAAAAAGCCTCTTTGCTACAGCTTGGGAATAGGGAGGAGACACACGGGGGTAGTATATTGCTGTAGATGGTACTTCTCTTCCTCCAGGTCCAGAGCATTCTTCCTTTGCCCAAGAGGATGGGAGGGCAGAGGTGCTGCACAAGTGGGAGCTATGGCCCCCATGTAGCGTGGTGCAGACCATCAGGTACAGCTTCTGTGGACATCCTAGCAAGAGGAATCAGCTAGATAGTTTTTCTCATAATTTATAATGGTGACGCTAAAGAGCTTTAACATTGTGCTCTTGGGTGATATTTGCACCAACAATGCAGATTAATTCAAGTAATATTGCCTGCTGTTAACTGATGTAACAACAGGAAAACCTACACACAGTGAGGGGAAGATATGGGTAGCAAGTCTGAAAATCCCAGTTAAAAGAGGAACATATCAGCACTACAAGGAATTTCTTTTGAATGGAAAGATGTTAGCTACATTGTTGCACGTCTGACTAGTTAAGGAGCTAGATCAAAATGAGCAATTTCCCCTAAAGCATTTCTAAATCAAGTCACAGGGAAGCTTTATACCTCTTAAAAAAAAAAAGGCCTACAAAGGAAGCCTTTCTTCATTCTTAGGTGTAGTTACATAGGTTTGGGGCGGTCTATTTATATTCATGCTACTTGGCTTGTTCTACTTCTCCAGTCTTTTAGACATCCCCCTCATATTTTACACTGTAAATTGCCTGTGAAGTCACGAAAGCTGAGCAGATTCAATGTTAAGAACAAGTGGTTTACTGACTGTTAGAACAGACAAAAGAAAAAAACCACTACAAACATGTTCTTTCTTGAAACAGCATAAAAAGTTAAGAGAAGAAATATATTTAGGAAGAAACCAAAAGTTTTAATAGTGCACAACAAAACAGTTTTAGCTTCCTAGCAAAGACAGCACATAACACCTAACACCATAATACTTTTATAAGGAAAGCAACACAACTCTTTTCTGGGAAACTGTAGGTGGCTCTGAAAAGAGCCTTTGGGTTATAATATTATTGTGCAAAAAGCCTGAGCAGCGTTGCTCGCTAAGATTATTTGCTTTTAGCCTTGTGGCTGTCGGTCTTCTTGG
>NW_010101431.1:0-49533 GCF_000699245.1 Pterocles gutturalis
GGTCTTCCGGAGCGAGTGGGCTGAGAAAAAAACCAGCTACCTGGGGTGAGATGTTGAGTTTGGAGTCGGTATGAGGCTGTAAATATATAGATATATGTAAAAAATACAGGAATCAGATCGGTTAAAGATATCTCCGGAGAAAGGATGTGCCGCACCTTTGGTTTCTCAGTACCAAAAGCTAATAAATGTGCTGGGGTGGTGTTTTGACATTTTTAATTCATCTCTTAACAATACTAAAAAAAACATATTTTATGCATCACAGACGGTTTCCATCTGGTGTATGTGGCAGGCGAATAAATATAATTTTTTCATATTTTAAAATTAAAATACTATGTTTAGTATACTGTTCAAAAACTTAAATTATTCCAAAAATTTTCCTATAGATGAAACAATTAATGTATATTTATAAATGGAAATTACCTCATAGCATTAAGTACGAGGTACTTTGTTTTTCCTGATAACTGACAGTCATTCCTGTGTTTCCAGAAAAATACTATTTGATCTTACATGATCAAGCAGTCTAGTAAAATGACAATGTTTTGTGTAATGCTTGTTTAAGGAAGCAGCAAAAAAATTGTTACACTTGAACTCCCTGTTTTATATGAAGAAGAATATTGTTAAGTTGCATGTTATTTCTTATAGCTTTTAATTTACCATGCCAGCTTCTAGATCAAATGCTTGTGGAGGGGGTGTTAGATTGCATTTTTTCTTTCCTTGGAACAAGTTTTTGTGTTTTCTTTCTGTGTATGACAAGGTGAAACCTCTTGAACACTAAAGTTCAAACCAATGAAGGGTTGATAGTGTAAAGGTTCTTCAGAGAATTTGTCAAAACTGAACATTTGTAATAACAACAGATTTTAGTACATCAGCAAAATACTGTGGTGTTTGAATCCTGAGATTTTTCACAGAGCTGGATACATCTCTCTTGTGCTTTAATGCAATGCAGCTTCCAAAGAAGAAAAGAAAATGCAAATTGAGTACATCAGGGAGACATGGCACATAATCCAGTGAATTAGTTGTATTCCTTCCCAAGTATCTTCCTCTTACCAATGCTTATTTAACTATTTGTGTACCAGTTTCCCAGCCTAGGACAGATCCCACAGTGACCTGCATTAAAATCAAAGCCCCCACAGCTCTCGTTTGCTCAGAAACCAGTACCCCCAATGGAAGATGGGGGTAGGGACAAGATACAACATAGCAAACTTGGTCATGTTAACAGCCTGTCATTCCTTCTCCCTCCAGCGATGTACGGCGGTATATGCATCTGCGTGCTCCTCGCTGTGCTCTCGGCAAGCTCGTTCGGACAGCAAACTGTGGGCTCACGCCATGGGAATCCGCTGGCTGCTGAGCTCGAGCAGAGCTTGACAGAACATCGCCGGCACGCCCGGGCCCCTTCGTCTGCCGGACCACTGAAATCAGCGCCACGGCTGGATGGGAGCACGGACCAGAGAGCCAACCTTGGTGCTTTGTTGGCCAAGTATCTCCAGCAAGCCAGGAGAGGTACTGGTTATATCTTACTGGGTGTTCCTTCTGTGTCAGTGGGATTTCCTGCAGGGATACCTAAGTGTTAAGGTGACCCTGGCATCATCTAGCATGAATTCCTAGAGAAGACAGGAGGTAGGTTTTGCTTGGTTGTTCCTGAAGCAGGGAGCCTTCTCTTATTTACTGCAAAAACTCCTCCAGAAAAGATTTGTGTGTGGCAGCCACTGACTGAGAGCTGCGTACAGGTCACTGATAAAAATGTAACCTACCTGTCAGGTTATA
This sequence comes from Pterocles gutturalis, assembly GCF_000699245.1. Lineage (NCBI taxonomy): Eukaryota > Metazoa > Chordata > Aves > Pterocliformes > Pteroclidae > Pterocles > Pterocles gutturalis. The sequence continues at coordinate 1,765 of NW_010101431.1, forward strand.
GCTCCGCTTTCATTTTTAACTTAATTATTTTCGTAGCCCTATAAATATGTTGGTATTCTTTTCAGCATGTTGTGTCTCAGATAAAATACAGTGATTGCACTTTCTTTAAACTTTTTCATTTAGTTAACCTCCTCCCTCCCTTTTTAGAAGAGCAGAAAAACTTTTCTGAGGCTACATACAGCCGAAATGGCTAACCTCACCTCAGCCAGAAATACCTTCTCCAGGGAAATCTGATGAATATTGCATTTTCCATGTGTTTGTTCCCAGAGGAACAAGTACAAAAGTGTGAAAGCTTTTAAAACATCAGAATTCACATTTATGAACACAGTAGCTAAAAGCAGTAATTAGTACTAAGCAGTGATTTGCTTCCAAACATGTCGACTCCTGTTAGGTTAAACAGTTAAAGCTGTTAGGGAAAAAGAATCTTACTGCAGGACTCTACGAAGCAGAATCCTCATCACCTTTCCCCAAGTAGCTGTTGTCACCCACCTATGGGGAAACTGAACTCCTCCTTCTAGTTTATGCAGCCATTATATTCTCTTAAATACCTGGCTGACATTTCCAAATAGCTTACCCAGATGAAGTGACAAAAGCACTTTGGATTTAAGACGTCTTTTTGGTAAGTATTAACGTGAGGGAGAATTTCCTGCATTCCTGTTAATTGACATATATCATTAACTCTACAAAGCAGGCAATGGGATTCTTGTGGCATGAGTAGGCTAGCTGGACTCTGGTTCACAGATGTACTTGCTACTTATGGGAGGGACAAACCAGCATTTACTTAATTTGCAGTAATATGTACAGTGTTCCCATCAAAACATTATATTCTTATTTAACATAAAGGTTCTGGGCAGCACTTGAGAAATCTGCAGAACACTTGCATCTGCTGTATTAGTCACTTTTAACCTGTCTAAACCATAATACTCACTAGGGAGAAAGGGAGTCGGCATTTGCTAGTGTCAGCAGTCATCACTGGTGGTGTTTGCCCTTCGGATGAATAGAAAGGCTGGTTTTGGACAATATTTCCAGTTAAAGCAGTGAGAGGTTAAATTCCTTCAAGAGGTTAGGGCTGGATGGCAGCCCTGTAGCCAAACTGCTGCAACATTGAATACCTCTGCTGTACATCGATTCTGCAGCACCCACGGGACATCTCCAGTGGTTTGCAGAAAGGTAATTCAGGTGCCATTAAGAAATTCATTTTACTCTTTGTGACCTGGCTTTCCATTAACTCCATCTGCAGGCTTTCAGTATGACCCTGGCACCATGTAGAAGAGATGTGGTAGCTGGCAAGTTGGTGAGAGTTACGTCTACTGCCCTCTGAGGAGCCCTTGCCAGGCCAGACCATACTGGCACCTGGGGAGCCATTACAGCCCGCGGGTCACTGCGGGCTCAGGAGGCTCTTAAGTCCCAACATCTGAGCGATGGCTCTGCGCTGTCGCAGCCCTGCCTGCTCATAGTGCCAAGAAGCCATTCTCATCAGCTTAATTACGGATTCTGAATTATGAATGTGGATTTCATGGGGTTTGAGCATTTAATGGGCGACATCCTTTTCTAGAGATAATTAATTTTTTGCCTTTTTGTTTTAGGTAAATGTCTAAAACATGGCTGGATTAATTTTTTCTGGTACCTTTAACTCTCTCATCCCTCTGCAACCACTAACAAAACAAAGCAGCTGATCAGGTTTTTAATAGATCATGTTCATTATAGCTCATGACATGAGGAAAACCTTGACAGATGAAAGCAGAGAGTCACCAGGGGTTCCTTCAAAACACAAGAAACCATAAGCAAGGCAATGGTGTAGATGTGGGTTTGTGGGGTTCGACTGGGCCTTCTTTTCCTTTTTGATCAGTTCAAGTACTCCTCAAGCTCAGTCTGTACTAAACACTAATCTATTGAATCTGTTTCTGTCTCACTCGAGGCTTAAGGTCCATCTAATTATTGGCAGGTGTCAATTTTGGCTGTTTTCAGGGACTACAGAGAGAAATAATTTACCTTTCCCTGCATTTTTAGTTACATAATGGGATGATGTCAAAATGGAGAATTACAGCCTTTCTTAGAAGCATAAATTCTCTTTGCAAAGTTTGTGTCTCTCTGATACCCTCAGCAAGACAGAAAGGCCAAGACAAGACATTGCCCATAACGTTTCTGTGACATTTTCCCCAATGACATGATGTGGTGTGACACGGTCTGTATGAAGTCAGACAGTTTCAACGATTGCAGACATCTGCTAATAAGGACAAAACAGACTTATAAAATGGGCTAACCAGGAAAATTTGTCCACTTACCCTCTGCTCTCCCAAATGTTTTTCTTCAGGTCCCACTGGAAGGCTCTCAGTGATGGGAAACAGGGTACAGAGCATCGACCCTACGCACAGGATAAATGACAGAGACTACATGGGCTGGATGGATTTTGGACGCCGCAGTGCTGAAGAATATGAGTATCCCTCCTAAAGAAGAGCAAGCTATAGCAACCAGAAAAAAAAAAAAAAAAAAAAACACTCTCCCATGTCTGTACAGAAAAATTAATTAGTTGTCCTCTTCAAATCAGTGTTTTAAAATATCTCATGTATTTGATGTAAATTTGTCTGTAAGACTATACAATGCAATATATACATATGCAGAATTTTCCAGAAAATGTTTTCTTTCTTTTGTGGTTTCTCATACACTGATATTATATTAAAATAATTTCATTTACCCCTTCTTGTCCTGTCACCGCATGTTGCTCGGTGTCTTACTATAAAGAGAGGGAGGAAAATGCCTTCATTCTGCAGTGTATGTTCCATGTGCTGAGCAGGCAGATGAAGGAACAGTGACAGTCCCAAGAGCTGGGAACTCTGAGGGGAACTTCTCTGAATATAAACACAACACAGAAGAGGCCAGCTATCTTCACGGTGGCCCCATTTGTAAAGGACTGAGCTATACACCAAGCCCATGTGTGTGTAGTGAACAGTCACCAGTGATAAAGTTCAAAGAAAAAGAGGAACAAGACCAACGTGTCTCCCCTTCCTGGCTTATTTATTTTCTATTGTGAGCTATATGTGAAAGTCCTGCTGAGGGCTGTGAATCACAGAATAAACAGAGCATCCCCTGCCGTGTGCTGAGCCAAGCAGTCATTCGGGGAAGGGGCCAGGAAAGTTCCCTGAGCTGAGACAAAGATGATGGTGCCCAGCCCTTACCTGGCACAAAGCAGGGCAGCAAGGCCCACACTTCCAGGCAGGCAGGGATCTCTGCTTGTGCAAAACCAGCACATGGGGACTCTGAGCACCTGAATCCTCCAGGGAATTCTCTGAATTCTCTCCTGGACTGTTGCCCACAGGAAAATAGTCCCAAGCACCCATTTTTTCCCCAAAACTTTCAACTAATTAATTTTAAACTGGGGAAAATACAAATGAATCTAAAAATACACACATTTCCCACCAAAGCAAGGTCCCTTTAAAAGTCAATTGAGAGAAAAGTGAGTTTCTACTTTACTGTCCTTTAATGACAGGAATGTTCAAACACCATTTTAAAATATTTCTATCCCTGGCTTATTTATTGCAGGATGTAATATTGCCACACTGCAATATGGCAGGGGGCTGGCAGTGGGGGATGTTACAAATCTGGCCTTACTGCTGGGGAACGTTGTCATTAGAAAAAAACCCAAACCTTTGTGTTTGTGGGTTGGTTTTTTTACCTTCTGTCTCATTTCCTCCAGGCAGGGGAACGGAGGGACAAAGATGTTTTGTCCCATTCCTCTCCCTTCTGAAGGTCGCTGAAGATGTCTATGAAGAGCTGCAGCACCCCCAGCACAACCAGCCCATCCCTCTCCATGGCTGAGTGGAGGAACCTGCAAGTCAGACAAAATGAGAATATTAGAATGTCCTAGCAGAGCAGCAAAAGGCTTTTCTCTCCGTTTGATTTTTGTATCCCCTGAGTTCATTAAAATTATCTTAAGGAAATACAGAAATCTGGCTGTGGGCTTGTTAAAGCTTTAATCATCCCTAAGTGCCTGTGTCAATGGAACAAGAGTTGGATCCAGCACAACTTGAAGCCTATTTCAACAGGACAAAAATCTCTGTAATCTTTTAAATACAAACATTATTGACTTCTCCAGTATACAACATTCTTGCTTGAAAGCCCACTGCCTACATGACAGCTAAGGAGGTTGCTAAACACCAATAGCTTTCAGGCCTTATTTTTCTTGTTATTCCATGGTCTCAATGGGCTTGTTAAGGGAATTAAAGTAGATCTGAAGGGTGCCCAGCGAGATGCCGCAGCATGGCTGAACGATGCTGATTCCTCACCGTGAACGTGAGCTGCAGGCAGCAGATCCCGTCTGTACCGTGGGAAGGCAGGACACGTCTCACCCACAGTGCTGGGCTTTTCCATGCAATGTGGGGAGCTGCCAACAGATACGTGTGCGCCAACAGATTGCAAGGATGGCGGAGCATTGCAGAGCAGAGGCAGCAATTCACCAGCCAGTAGTTCTGTTCTGCTTTGAAATCATCTATCAGCTGAGTTCCCAGGTAGCTCACAGTCTTTATTACTCCATGGTGTAATTTACTGTCCTGAAGGAGAAACTCAAGACACTTTCTAAATGCCAGCGTTGTTTCCAGAAGTAGAAATTGGGTGTTTCCTCCAAAATCCATTGAAATCTCCAGGGTAAAGCATTTCCCAGAGAAGAACAGCGCTGCACCCTGGCAGACCTCCTACCCTTGGACAAGCTCCAGTTGTTCCTTCCGTACCTCGAGGAGTTCATCCTGGCTCAGCTTGGATTGCCCTTGACCTCCGTGGGCTGCACTTATCCCTTCTTTGGGCCCCCTAGGGCCTTCTTTGTCAGCGCAGTTATTTTACTTCTGTCTCCTTACTCTGTCCTTTCACATTTTGTCACTCTAGTTTTCACATCATATCAGGCAGGAGAGTTCACACCCATCAAAATGCACAAACCACACAACATCCAGTTCTTCTTTCTTGGAATGCAAATAAAAATTAAAAACTGCATCCACTTCTATGCTTCTTGATTTGACCTAAGTTTCACCAGTTACAGCAATCTCAAAATCTCCGAACTCTTAAGAATTTAAAAACCCAAACCTGGTGCTGGGCTCCTGTTTTGCTTTGACTGAGAGATGAAAGCAAGGGATGGGGCTGGAATATTTACCACCTTAAAAGAACAGGAAAAAAGTTGAATGACACACAACAATGCAACTTTTCTGTTATTTTATTGATATTAGTGAAGAAAAATTGGAATTTCATCTTTCAGATGTGTTACAATTGCTTTCTCCAGTGGGTGGACAGCCGCTACTGCCTGGGTAAAGGCTCAGTAATACTTCCCAATTGCATGACTGACTTCTACACTTTCAGTTCTCATATGGTATTGCTTTCTTCCTTTGGGTATATAAAATGGTCCATTAAGTCTATGATTTTTTTCAGAATCAACTGTTATTCTATCTGCTGTTTTAAGATACATTCAAATAAAAAGATCCTTAAATCTACTTGCAATAAGTGCACACATACAACAGCAAAGAGAGCTGATGACATTGTACTAAAACATTTTAAGTTCATAGAATAAATAGAAGTTTCCAAACACATGCAGTAACTGACCGATGTGTTTTTTTTCTTTCTCAAAAAATATCCTTAGTGTCCATGGCACTACTCCAATAACTACTTCATTCAGAAAAAAAAAAAAAAAAAACAAACCCACACACCTATCTCTTGTCACAAAGACTAAAAGACAGTTTCGTTTATAGAAGAAATGATCAGTGCTAATGATTTAGTAACAGTCTGGTACAAATGGCAATTCACGGCAGGTACGTGTGATGTGATTATGGTAACAAACAGGGAGCTTGGTTTAGATGTCATAAGAAGTGCAAGGAAAAGAAAGCCAATGGTAAACCCTCTCACCTTCACCCCTCTCCATCCCCCCTTCCAAAAAACATCCGTCTCAGCTCAGCTGTAGAAACAAGCTCCCTACAGTCTGTTCCAGTTCCAGGATAGTTCAATTCTTTCTACAAGCACTCAGCAGAAGTTTGGGAGAAACAGAGAAGAAAATTGCAATAGAAATTAGGATCGCCTGGCTGGAACTAAAGGTTGGGTAAAGTCTTTTGTTTCTTTTCTGAAGAAGTGGGTCTCACATGTTTGGCATTAGGAGGTGTTTTTGCAGTTTAGAAACACCGGACGGAAAAAGCACATCCCATATTTTTACCTCTGCTAAGGTCCCACTTTGGATGCAAAAGGTTTCTCTGAAAAAAGACAACAGCAAACGGGTGGGGAATATTACCACCCTGCTCACAAGGCCATGGTCCTCAATATGCCTGAAACCTGAAGATCAGCATGAAGATTGCAAGTTGCTCTTTCTACCTTGTACCATTCCGTTACTAAAGGTTGTCTTGTGGTTCTCTGCTTAGGTTTCAAGGACACACCTTCTCCTAATACTGTTTTTGTTCCACTTTCCTTTATAACATTCCTATCTGTCAACCTGCTCTGCAACTTTGACTTCTAGGAAGTCAGCGCCACGTTTCCCTCACGAGTTGAGAAAACTGTATTCTTTGGGGGCACTGACAAAGCAACAGAGAATAAAGGACTTTCCCTTTCACAATCCAGTGCAGCATTGAAAAACAAAACAAAAAACCAAAAAAAGAAGTCGCACAGAGTGTAAGTGTGCCAAACGAAACAGCAGCGGTAGGAATATGTCGATATTCCAGGTACCCCGTAGGCCTGCTGACCTCACCACAGGATTACTTCAAGTTTAGCACCTCCAGGAAGAGAACAACACAGAACAAAAATAAAAAAAGAAAAAAATTTCATCCATTCAGGCATAATAGCCAGGCACTCCAATAACTCAGCTCAACTCATCTACAGAAGCAAAATTAAAACTACCGTGTTAAACTGAGTGCTTTTTTCAGTATTTAACGAAGCACAAACACTCCCGTGCTTCAAGTGATGTAATGTGACATCTCACAAAACACATTCAAGAGCTTCCTATGCACCTTCGACTCAAGTTAGGCTAGCTACAGAATTCACGTTTTCCTAGTCAAGTTATTTTTCGTTGGTTTTGTTCTTTTGTTATTTTTTCAGTGCATCTTAAAAAAACAACATTTTCAAAAGGTTAGCAAGTTAACCTTAATACAGCAATCGTAACGTAGAGCCTTTTGCACTCAATCAAACAGTAAAATAATGCAATTAGTTACAATAGATCTGGTACATATTTACACATTTTATACAAAGTTTACACATTTCCCCCATTAGGCACAAAGTTGATTTGTCAAACTCAAGAGGCAATGAAGGGGTGGTGGGGACAGGAGAACAGGATCGGAGCCAGAATCAGAGCAGTTTTATTTAAAAAGACTAGCTGTAAAAATAAGGTCCTTCATCGTAAGCTAGTTTGCTTTGGGAGCTTGGTTCCCATGAGGATCCCCGAAGTGAGCGACGTTGGGCCTTTCATCTGCATGCTGGAACCCACCATGGTGGGGAAGCTCCGGTTCCTCCGGATGCCAGTGTTGAGCTGGATGCCTCCGATGGCACTGGTCACAGCGGGGCAGCCCAACGGGAGACCTTCTGGTGCCAGGCCTCCAGGAACAAGGGCCCTCACTGGTCCTTGTGCCCCACAGAGAAGAGGTCCCTGGTCATCAGTAAGTGGAGGAGCTGACGTTTGCCCTGAACTCACAACTTTGGCGATACCAAACCTCTTGACTTTGTCCACGAGATTAAGGTTGGAAACTGACACGTCAGTCTGACTCTCGCTGTTCCTGATGTTCTTTTTATTCCTCACCTCTTTCAAGATGGAACTAGCGGGCTTCGAAGCCAAGAAGTTGTCGTAAGGTGGGCTCGTGCACTTGAACTCAAAAGATGGAGGGGACGAAGAAGGCGTCTGCATAGGCGAGTTGGGTGGAGTGGAAGGAATGATGGCCATTTTCGGGGGGTAGGTGTTCAGTAGGGTGCCTTTGCCGGCTCTGTCCCAGCTCTGCGGATTGTACACTGCTGCCGAGATGCCCCTTTCCTTCAGCAGCCACACCAGCCCCAGAGATGTGCTCATCGTTGTGGTGGATTCCCGGAGGTTCGTGAAGGATTCAGCCAAACTCAGACGCCGAGGAGTACAGGGGGTACCCACCGGGGTGCCTTTCAAATTGCTAATGCTGCCACAAGCTGGAGTAGGTGCTGCGTTAAGGCTGAAAGCAAAAGAGAAGGCAAGTTATTCTCTTCGCTAGGGAATTAAAACTTATTGCAAGCAAGATTTTTAATCCTGAACAGAGCCTTTGCTCCATTTTGAGAGCGCACGGGAAACTGACAGTTCCCGGCTCTTCGCAAATGCAATGACAAGTGCAAAAAACACCATCTCTTACCAAGCGCATCTCTCTGCTTTGCATACTTCACCACCCAGTCTCGTGGTATTAATGCATTCCCCAACACCACACTTCTGATTAACTATTAAATTGTCAAGTTTTTGATCAACACCTTCAATTTTTCTTGTCGATCTACTGGCTTGTTCCTTATAGACCAAGCTAAGTCACAGCAGCTTTGCCTTTGAGTAATTCCCACTCAACATTCATGGCAGTCCAAGATACACCATTTATTGAATAATGTATGGTGTACTTAGTTATTCCAGAAACAAGGCATGTGGGGTATCCATGCACCTTTTAAAAAAGGCTTTCCAACCATTTCTAACCATGCTGAAATTGTTGGCTTTGCTACATATACGTACACAACAAAGTGAATTCCACTCTAGTACTTGCTAGGCACAGATTGATCCCCTCTAATGGCACTTAAAGGGTTTTGACCAATGCAACACTTCATGCTAACAGAATTTCTGATGAGCTTAGAACTCTAATGGTATATAGTGATCAGCTGATACGAGTTAATATAACACCACAAACTTTTGTCCAGTGATCTTCTAAACAGCAGTACTTTAACATCTTTAAGGCATTCCTTAATTAAGGAAGTATTAATAATAAGATGTCCTAGTCACACGATGAAAACGACAGCACTCTGGTGGCTTATTAACTCCACAGCTTCATTCTTTCCAGCTCCAGATTTCAGTTGCACAGATTTAGTATTTCTACTAATTTGTCAGCACAGGTACACAATACAATGCAACTAAAAAAAAAAAAAAAAAGGCCAACCCTTCAAGAAAGCGGTTGTTACGCAGGTGTTGCTTTTTTAGTTTGTTTGATCATTTTAGTATTGCCTTAACTGGGAAGTATTTTCCCCAAACTGACCAACACTGCAGAGCCTCAACACAGCCCCAGAAACAACCTCAAACCAGCCTCAGAAAGTGCCAGTTTCAGAATTAGACTGAAAAAAGAAACAAATCAATGAGCACCTCATTTAGCCAGATGGAATTTAGTCAGGTTAGAGCATCACCTGGGTTAGGGGCTTGGTTCAAACACAACCAGGTAGGTAAATATCAAAACGTTTTGGGGTTAGCTGGTGCCACACACACTAGCATCCCTTGTACACGACCCTGCCAAGGCAGCGTTGCTCACCCCCTGCCACGCTGGGTCAGAGTGTCTGCCCTATACCTCCGCTCAGCACAAGGAGACATAATGCAGTTTCCTCATCCTCCTCGCATGACCTGCGAAGAATCATTTATAGCCGGTAAGGAGGAGCTCGCTCCTTAAACATGTCTGCTGAAAGCATCACATTGTTTATTTTTCTCGTCTTCCTCCTGAACGAATGATGAACTTTGGTGTTCAAGAATAAGAAAAATAAAACAGAACTGCAGCCAAGTAAAAGGATCCCTTCAGTAACAGAGTCAATGGCAAAGGAGAACAGAAAAAAGAAACCAGCCAGCCACAATTAACTTGGTTCGGAAAGGGAAGCAGAAAAATGGCATTTAATCATCATCCACTTCCTTTCCACCTCGTAGGTTTTCGTATTTAATACCCTTACTTTTCACATGTTCGTTAGGTGGCCAATGCCCATCTAAACAAGCCTGGACACATCACCTCTGAGTGAGGACCTACACAACAGTACATTCCCACATCAGAGCTGGAAGGGGCAGAGAAAGTGATGAGGCATTGTCCTAAATGGAAAAAAAAAACATTCTTTAAATACTGACTTGCTAAGGACTTGCAAGTTCCCTCTTTAGGTATGAAATTCACTCACTGCCTCTGGTTCTCAGATCTTTGCCTTATATAAGGCTGCAGAACTGCCTTCTGTCAGCCCTTACTGCCTATACATGCCAATTGCTATTATTAAGACAGCTCACTAGTTTCAGTCTGGCTACTCTGAAATCATTTCCAACAATTACACCAAGGAAGAAAGTAGATGGCTCCCTGGTTCTGATCAAGGCATATTTCATCCTCCATTCCTTGTGTACTTCCTGGATCTCTTTACCTGCACATGCCTTTTTCTTCTGTGATTTATATTTTTCTTCCCTGGAAAAATATCTCATATTTCTGGTGAGAGTCCACATTCTGTGCATTCACACATAAAGACTACAAATAGTTTGGAACAAATAACAGTCAGGTTTGGATACTGGAAGCCAACTTTGTTATGTCTAATTCTGCAACATTTTAACCAGAGACAACAAAATTTCAGATATTTTGGTTGGCTTTCTAAAACATTACGCGTGCCTTCCCAAATACAATCAGGTTGAGGTGACTCAAAGTGGGAGGAATAATTTGGGGGTGTGTTGTAATTCACCAACGTGGCTAATGCTTTTGCTTATGCCATGACTTTGCATTTCCTTACAGGGAAAACTCCAACAGAGCCAAAGGCTTTGCCATCAGGGGAAGCCCTTACCTTGGCGTGACTCGAGTGAGCTCATCGGAGGGGTGCAGAATGCGGCAGGTGGTGAAGGTGAAGGTGGAGTTGGTTTGTGACATGCACTTCCCAGGATGAGGTACTAAATTAAAAAAAAGCAAATTCTTTGCATTTTACACAGGAAAAAAAAAGGAAAACAAAAACTTCTGTGTGCTGGTAAGACAGATGCACAAAGTGATGAGGTACCTCGGGCAGGATCAATGCCAGAAAAGTGAAATGCAGAAGTGCTGCAGTGTTGTAACAAACACGTGTTCTCCAAAACAAATGTATCTAGAGCTCCAAGGCCAGTGCTAAAAGGGTCTGCTGAAACTTCCCCATCATCACTAACACTGCAGAGACGTCTTGCTCAAAACAAGTTAAGACAAGGCAGTGCTTGAAATGTTAGTCCTCATGTCAACTAGCAACTTGCATCAGGGGAAATCACAAGCAGCATGTTCTAATACCGGCTCAGGAGCACTGAATGCTTCTGAACGCTCGTGCATTTCAGCTTTTGCATTGATCCACAAACAGGTATACTCATTACTTCTCAGTAATGGATCCAGCTTACTACAGGAACACAGATTGAAAAGCTGGGGAGGGGATGGACACATGGTATTATTTCTCTCTGACTTTTCACATCCACAGGAAGGAAAGTGGTAGTTTTTTTGGATCCACTACTGTACATCTGTGACATTTATCTTGTGTGTGTGTTTAGGTTCTTTAATAACATATGCCCTCAGTTGCACAACACAGCAGGTTTTTTAATATTTGTGAACAGTGTAGTACAGCATTTTCCCCATCAGTGTGGCTGTGAAGATGCCACTCTGTCAGTATAATATCAGTAACTTGTGAAAGAAGCAACACAGCTCAAAACTTAAACAATGAAGGACTTAGGCCAACTGCTTTCTTCTTGGTAGAGCCACTTCTGTGGATTTACTGACCTGCTGTATAATGCAGCTGTGGCCATTGCAAAATAACCACAAAATTTAAGAGCCATGCATCTGAAAAGCTGGTTGGAAAACACCCAGAGTTATATATTACACCAAATATATCATGATTGCATAGGTTCTCTTATTTAGTAACCCAACTTAGCAGTGGTCAAAAGACATGCACAATAAAACCTGTGAGCAGCTCCCTCCCTCTGTCCTACCCGACCCTCTGAGCCGTTCCCTGATTAAGCCACATTTTAATACCACAGAACACAACTACCCAACACATCGCAGAGGACAGACAGACTGACCAACTAGACCAGACACCATTCTGAACTTCCAGAGATGCTCAGCAGAAGCAAGGCAAGTCTTAATCGTGGCTGTGTTCCCTTTTTCTATACAGAAAGTATCACAGCTCCAAACCACTGTGTGCAGTCAGGTACTCCATTAAGAACACATAGAAGCGGTGTGTGAAGGCTGAAGCATGGGGAGTGCGAACAGTGGCAGCAGAAGTGGGTAAGCAAACTACGTGAGGTCACTTCTAGTTAGCGCTGGGATGTACTGCTGTACGTTAAAGGATATTTCTAAAAACCCACTGGAGTGTCATGTTAACACACTCACATGTTAGCACAGCATAACAGAACAACAAGCTCTACTTCACCTCCAGAGACGGGAATTATGATGCTTCAGGAATCCAGTTGCTTTAGAGATTAGTGTGAGTGCTATAAAAGCTATTACAAGGGAGCACAGCCTAGCAATCATGATTCTCTCCATATTGCAGAGAGTTAAAAGAAAATCTGGAGAAAGAGCTCAAATAACTGGACATGAAAAAATTGGTTATTTAGAGAAAACAAAGGACTTCAACATAAATCAAGTAGAAACAAAACGATTATCCCTGGATGATGAATAGAGAACAGAATAAAGCAATGCCGGTTTAAGATTGCAAGCTCAACTCCAAGCACATAGCTGTAACACAATCAGCAAATTTTCCCCATTTGTAATTATCCACTGGGCATCCCCTCAGATTGGGAACAGGCACACTGAGGATACATAGCTGCATCAGCAAAAGCAAGACTCATTGCTATGAATGAGTCAGAGATAGGAGAAGGCTGCTAAAAGTAGAGAAATCACTGATTCTAAGAGGAGGAAACAAATCAAAATCATAAACCCAAAATAATCAATTTCCAAGGATGTATATTCCACCCTCAAATACCACTAAGAAAGTCCTGTACCAGAGTCATCCTCCATCAGTCAACAATGGGGTGTATCACATTGCGAAGCATTTTCCATCCTTTGCGCACAATACAATGAGAGTGAGAACCTGTTGCTGTAAATGAACAAAGTTTATCAAACAGAAACAAAACGATTCATTCCTAACCTAGTGATTTTACATAAGAATGGCCATCTCCTGAGTTGGTGTAAGTTTGTGAGGAAGGAATACATACGTTTATAGTAAAAGAGACTATCTTCACATGTACATACAGCAATATCTTATTTTAAATATAAACATCTGCTCCACATGCGTGTGTCTGAAACCAAATGTTTTATTTATACCCTCTTTTTCAAACTAGTAGATGATTGACAATAAGGCATCATATCTATATGAAAAAGAATCTGGACATAATTCAGTGTTGAACAAAATTTACAGAAACATCACACAATTTCATCCACCAGGAAGCCACAACCTAAACTGTATGTTCATTTTTCCCCTAAATTAAAATATAAGTTAAACCTCAGATTGCTTCTGGATTGTGTTTTGCTTCTCAGTAATTAACAATTCTTTACCTTATTAAGCTTTCTCAAACAACTCTTGGGCATTTTGGAAAAAAAGCAAAACATTAGAGCTGAAAGAGACTCTCCTGTAAGCACAAACACATTTTAAAATACTGCAAAAAAAAAGGCAGGTACTAGTCAAACTGACTGCAGAGAGCTCCACCTCCTGGTAAAACAGAGCCTTCCCCACCCTAAACACAAAACTGATTTTATAGAGCTTGGGGCTGTTTCCGATCCAGCCTCAGTACTCGGAGTTTAGGGCCACTCTGCCAGGTGCAAACAGCAAAACCCATGAGTTCAGGACACGATCTTCTGCTCAGGGAAACCCCCAAAGACCGTTTAATCTGGATTTTCAACCAGCTCAACGTGCAGAGAAAGACATGAAGTTGCAGTAGGTCAACCAGTAGCCTCCCTCATCCACAAAAAGGCATCACGACAAATGGAGTTTGAGAGAGATTTGTAAGAGGCAGCGATACTAAAACACTGTTAACTTTTGTACCATGAGTTCCAAACTCCATTTGGCTGCTATGCCAGATGAATAGTGAGAAGGCAGAGCGCTCAGAGCAGCAAGTAAATCTTTGCATTTTATATAAATACTTATTCTGGCAAATACAGATTTATGCAAAAATGAACTTAAAAAAAATCATAACTCTTCAGGCTTGATCCGGACTTGCACAAAGGTAAAGTTTGAGCCCAACTCTGATGCAAGACACTCTGCTGATCATTTCTTTGGCCTGTTTTAACAAAAGGAGGAAACCTGGTTCCCTGCTCTGTCAGTGGAGAGAGCAGTGGCATTTGGACATCTCTGGTGAGCCAGGGATGGAATGACAATCAGGTTGGAGAGTCCTTAGAGCAACAGATGAAGATCGTGTTTTAAAGTATTAGAAGCTTATTTTATTGCTGGATAGAAAAAAAAAAAAAACTCTGCCTGCTCTGGAAGAGGGTAACAAGGAAGGATGATTTAAGAGGCACTTGTTTCCTCCTCCAGTGTCATCATTTGGGACACAAGCTATGGACATCACTTTTGACAGTCTATGCCACCAGCTTCATTCTTTGGGCAGGTGAAAACTAGGTCTCAAAACCCTATTAGGATCCACAGGACAAGACAGATGCTTCACGTACTCTCTAAATTCAGCAGAGTTCATCCCCTCTGGGTAAATAAAATTATTTTCTGAATATCTGCATTTCCAAACTTTCCATTTATTTTGCCTTTGGAAACAGCAAGAGATGAAAAACTGAACCAGGGCAGGTATTCTCTGGACAGTATTTTCTTAGGTTTCTTCTGGCTGAGGTCTCTTTCTCATATGGATATCGAGCACGGACATAAAAATACTTCAACGCATTTAATGTGGCTTCAACATGATTTTATGCAGGCTAGGATCCCAAATTAAAATTCTAGCATTTTAACACGGATAGAAAATGCTGACAGATCTTTCTTAAAGAAATAATTAGTGTGAAATATTCATGCCATTTGAAAATAAAATATATTTAAATATACATCAATACCTTAGTTCTAAGAAGAGTTACAAAATTTATTGCTTTTCTGTACGGTAACCTCTTAGAAGCATGTATAGTAATCCTGCTAAAACCAGCTCAAACATAAGATATTCATTATGTGTTTTTGTGATTTTTAGGCATCTATTTGGAAAGATCTCCCTGTCATTGCTAAGGGCTAAACACGATGTACAAGAGGTCTGATCTCGGTATGCTGCGCATGTGTCTGTTCAAAAGCAATCAACCAGTGGAAATGACAAACACAAGTACTGAAAGCTCAGTTTGTGCACCCAAAACTCGTGCACAATGAAGCACATGCTGAATCGAATGCAGCCCTTCCAACTTCAAAATGATAACATTCACAACATAAAGTGCTTTGAATGGATTGCATTGCCTTGTTTAAGAGAAACCTTAAAGGCAGTGAATTAAAAAAATAAAAAATAAAAACAAAACATCAACCCCTCCCCTCAAAACAGACTCTGTACAGTTTTATAATATACTAAAGTTTCTTTCAAAGAATAAAAAAATATATTGAGGTTACTAAAATTTGTGCTGCAAAAATTTACTTGTCCTAGATGGTATTAGCAACGCTGTGTCCTATAACTTCTTTACCATTCTAATTACACCGAGAGTCTACAAATTTCAAGCTATTTCTGAATAATCTGCTAGAACTGCGACTCTGGAATTTACAATCCTCCTTGAAATGACTGAGCCCATGCACAGGATGTAGCTCTGGCAGACCAACTGCAGGTCATAGTTCCGTGTCTGTTGATTTCTTTTGAAATGTTCAGTGCCATAGTTGGGATATAATTGGCATACATGGAAGTTATTTTACATATCAATTGATACTACAGGTCTTGGCATAGGGACAGGAAAATTCAAGGACCGTAACTTTTTCTTATAGACGGAATGATTTAAACATAGAATTTAATCATAGAATCATTAAGGTTGGAAAATACCTCAAACATCATCAAGTCCAACTGTCAACTTCTGACTATCACTCAACAAGAAACAGCTGATACTCTGTTCTGAATACATTTATTTTGGCTACAAGACATCTTTGGTCCTACCAGCAATGTTTGTTCTCCTGGGCCTGGATGTTAAAATGACTTCTTTCAGGGCTCATCTTGAGCAGCATTCTACATGCCCTTGTAGATCCTAAGAAGCACTGCCACGTTAGTAAGTGCCCTCTCTGAAAACATCCACAGTTATCTTGTCCTTGCATGATGCCTGACAAATTGCTTCAACGTGCTGCCTGACAAATTCCTTCAACAACAAGCAGAAACAGCAGCATCCTTACTTCATTCAGGCAATGCAACCAATAACGATGTGGTGTCTCATGGATACTCCTAAATCCTAACCCGCTGGGCAATTTGAAGGAGAGCTAAAGAATGGAAAATTAAAGTTTTCAGTCCATTTGTGCATTCTACAAATCAAAGCTATTAATTTTGACCAGTTTCTCTATTTCTGCAATGTATTAAAACAACTCAGCAAACAATACAACATGAAATAAGATTACTAGGACAGTTTCATAGATTTTATCTAACTGACTGCACAAAACAGCTCATATTCAATAGCTGAAAGCACTGGACTGCCATTTCATGAGAGCTGAGTATACTCTGCACTTCACAATTCACAAAATATCAGAAATATTATTGCCTAGCCCTGAGACAATCTAATCTTCCACAGACCAATCAAACAAAAGAATATGATTTATTCCAGAAAAAGGCAGGGGAAGATAGTGCTTTCATTTAAAGCAGCTACGTAAAAACAAGTCCGACAAAAAAGGAGTTCTGGTAGTTTTCTGATTCTGGACTAAAGACAATTCTTTACCAGCAGAAAATCTTAACAAAGACCAACACTCCTACACAGCTTATTAAAATAAAACAAATCATCTCCCCCCACTCCCCAAACCAACAACAAAAAAAGAAGCCACGCAAACTCCAAAAACATCTACAGTCTGAGAACCTGTAGCCTTGTGCAATTACCGACTGCAAATGTCAGTTCAGAGTGTCTAATAACTCCTGCGTCATTTAAAAATGCTTAAGTCTTACTATAGTATAAATAGGAGGGACAATTTTATAGTGTGGGGGAGAGGCAATGAAGGAAATGTTATTCTCTCTATAAAAATATCCTCTTAAGTCTTTATCTCAAAGACAATTTAAAAACAGGTACGTGTATCTGAGGTAACTGAATTAAACTTGCAGAATTTCTTTGCTCGATTTTCAAGGCACTTCCGTTTGTTTCAGCAAAGGCAACTTAGATGCACCTTTTGTCATCACTTCATCTTTGTTTTTTCCCCAAAGTACAAAGTCTAAAGCATGGCATCACCTCTTATGAACAGTCAGAAAAATATCTGCACTATAAGCATACAAAATCTTTATGGTCTGTACATTATATACACTGCAGAGCATGCACTCAATACACAGACAAGTCGCACACGTGCCACACAAAGGTTTGCGAGTGCACCACTTCCTTTTAGCAGCCTTCTCTTATCAAAACAGAGTAAAATATTGACCACAGATGCCGTGTTACTGAAAAAAAAAACCCAAAAAGTCAAATTAAAATATTATTAAAGGAAGGATTTTTGAGCCAATGTTAGAATGGTTATGTTCTAACCACTGCACGTGTTAACGTGCAGGTGCTACACACAAAGCAATACTATGGATGCTGTTCTGGAGAGATGTGAGAATGGCCCAGTAATCAAAATCCTGTAAAGATGTCAGTTTTACTGGACTTAATGAGTTTCCCTCACCAGACCCCTCATCATCGTCAGCCGCGGACTCCTGCATCTCCTCTGGGAAAGCCTGAGATGGGCGGGGGTTATTCTTGTTGTCTGAAACAGTCCCTTGTGCTTGTGACCTCTCACCTGAGGTCTCTGCGTGCTGAACTGGCGTCGAGGTAGTTAGGCCCTTGTAAGAAATGTCACCTGTCTCATCTTCCTCAAAGTCATTAAGGCAGTACACTTCATCCACGTCCAGGTCCAGGGTCCTGAAGCCCTTGGTGACAACCCCGGGCCTGGGGTCCAGGATCCCGCCCAGGTGAGGCTGAGCCAGCTGCTGCCAATGGTGCAAAGTGGCAGAACCTTGAAAGGGAACACAAAGACGACCAAAATCAATCAGTCATCCATCCAGGACCTCAAAAGGCAGAAAAATCCCACTTGGTTTATCCACAAGTCCAAAGGTTTGGGAGCTCCAAACCTTTCATGTTTCTGGGTTTAGTATTTCTAGGCTTCAGTATTTCTAGGAAGGCATGCTACAAGGCAAAACGACTTCACCTACTCTCCAGCATTTCCAGATCAACATGAAATAAACCGATCACATCAGCACTCAGATAGGCAAAGTCTGGCGGTAAGATGTGGCGTACTTGTGCACGTGCACACCCCCTCCTTGTCAATATCCTCATCCCCCCCAAATTCACAGGATTAAGTAAGAGTAGGAAGAGTTTATATTTCACAGTTGATCTGAGCACCTCCACAGAAAGCTCCAAGAGGAACATGTACCATGTATTCCCACATTAAGCTCACACTAAAAAAGGTGCTGAAAAGACACCAGAATTTACTACTGGTGGCTAAGAGGACAGCAGTCACACAGATTACACAGCAATTTCAGCCTTCTACCGCATCAGCTACATGTAAGCAGATAGTATCTCCGACCCATACATCACATCCAAATACTCATATGGCCCCTATCTGAGCCCCTACACTACAGGATCTCAACTACTATATGACTATATGCTACTGTACCTGTAGCTTCGTCGTTGCCAGAAAAATGTTTGGAGTGAGGAAAGAGGGGCATTTTACAGAGAAAAGCAGTCAATATTCAGTGTTCAAGAGGAGACAATGAGTCAGAAACAGCAACGTATCAGGTTAAATTGACAAATACAATGAGATGGGCCCACAAAACATCTTTATTTCCATCTCTGACAGCTCAAATTAGAGCAGTTTTTGTTGTCTGGTTCCTGTCGCCTTTTCCCAAAGCAGAACACTGACCCAGCCCACAAGCTGGCATACAAACGTCTCACCAGTACTCAAAGGCCAAGAACATTCGTAACATTGCATGATATATATATAAAAATCTAAACCACTGTAATAACTAGGGCAGGGATTGCTCATGCGCATTATTTTGCGTCCGAGAAAAGTCCTATGAGAAAAAAGTGTAATTTCACAATAACGATTTGCATTAAAGGATGCTTCTTGTAAATAGTAAGTAAACAGCGAAAACATCCTTCAGAATGACTGGGATCAGTGAACAGCATTTTAATTAAGCCTATCTCACTTTTTAAACTGTGTATTTTTTAGCTCAGAATAATTCTATCTGCTAGATTACTTTGGATTATGTTGCACTTTTTTTAAAGTAATTTTTGAGGGACTAAAGAGGATTAGGCTGATTGGTACTCTTGAGGCTCAAGAAGTAGAAACGATTACAACCCCCAAAAAATTAACCAATAAAGAAAACATCGCTGTAACTTTTATAACTTGCATTTACTCCTGAATTGTCACAAAGGTCAAGGTCTTTTTGCTTCTACATAAAAGAAATATTTCAGAATGTGGAGAAGTTTGTTTTTCTATTCCTGGTATCTGCATCATCGCGTGTACAGTACGGGGGTCAGAGAAAGACTGGAAATTCATGATGTGTTGCTGCCACAATTGCAACAAAGTGAGTTAAAACATCACCAGTCCAAGGTTCTAGTTTTCCTACGCGACACAGGGAGTGCTGTTTGATGCTTAAGGCACAAGAAGCTGCAGAAGCACAGTTTAAAAACAAAAACCAAACCAAACAACCCACCAGCCTGTAACTGAAGCAAGTCAAATCAAGCAATCACTCTATTTGACTAAAAGAAACTTTTTTTTTTAAATGAAATGTATTACAGAACTGATTTTTTCTTTCCCCATTTTATGGCATGAGAACCCTTAAGGAAAACAGTAAAAAAGCAAAGGCACATCTACCGCTAACAGTCTGCAGGTACAGCAGACTATTTGGCCCCAGTAGTTTGACAGTATCCAAGAAGTTGGGAAAAAAAAAAAGTTAAATCTCACGAAAAACACTCAGAAAAGAAACTAAGCTGAAATGAAGAGCAGAATCATAAACACATACTTAATAAAAGATAAGAAACAGTAAACTTATGAACAGGCAGACACAAACACACTACAAATGAGATGTACAACCAAACATGAGAAGTACTGTAACAAATGCAATAATTTTAAGGAAAAAAAATTGCCCAGTGAGAACAATGAACAAAACCAGGAAAAAAAAAAACCCAGACAGATAGAAAGGTCATAAAGACTTTAAGAGTTTATTGGAAGAAAAAAGCAGATATAATGGGATGGTGACAGAAATCTATTACAGCGGTAGCAACCAGTGACTGAAACAAAGCTGGAGCATCCCTTCCCTCACATGGTACAAAAATTTTTACGACCATTTAAAAGCAGTCATAAAAACAAACTACTAAAATCTGCTGAACAGTATGGACTTGTGCAGTATGGCTAGAGTTTCATTTAAATAGGTAGAGATAGCACATCACTTTCTTCAGAACACAAGAAGGGTTATTTTTGCTTCTCAATGTGTCATGCTAAATGCTCCTTACAAATGAAATAGATTTGTTCTAAAAAGGTGAAAAAACACACATAGACCATGTGATGTGACACCAGAGTTCTGTTAAAGGAAAAGAGAGAAACCAAAGCTAAACTAGGTAACTGGCATATCTGTGAAGTACTACAGGAAAACAACTTCATCTTGTTTAAAACCTGAAGCAATTTACTCAATTTTAACTTCCAGCAACAACGGAAGCCAGACTGTATCATATCTGCTCGGTCAGCTTTGTTAGACAGACTACAGAAATGCACTTAACTCTGAACAAAGCTCTAGCCCTGACTACCATCTACCTATATCTTGCCTTCTTCTGAGACAACGTATGGCAGAAATTGGACTTGCTAGTCCTGCGAAACCAACTGGACTATTTGAAGTACGTAAAGTTCTTTTCCAGACACTGATTTGCAGAACTGAGATTTGATCAACTAATATTCTTGCTTAGATTTCAAGCACCTTCCTTTTCTAAGCATGAAATGGCAGTGCTGGGATTGGGGTTAGATGCAAGGCTGCACTGCTGATGCATGTGTGGCCCGCAATGTTTATTTTACTGCCATGGCTGGAATTGTTTCCTAACGCTTGTAAGGCTTGAGGAAAAATGTAGTAGTTAGAAGATTTCAAACCAACAGCGTGGATTACTGTCTCTGAAGTAAAAAGAATATGTATTGCAAAGGTTTCCTGCTTTCTGGTGATGGATAAGAGACCACAAAGAGTCACTAAGAAGAACAGATAAAGGCCGAGGCCCTTTGTTATCACCTTCTAGTGGTTTCACAATCTGAAGCTTTTCTGGCAGGTAGGAGCGACTGCTGATCGACATTCCTGAATATCCAGTGAATTCTGAAAATCTGGAGTGAGTTCCTAGCGACATGATGCTCTCTGTAGGGGTAATGGAACCACTATGGAGTTCGCCCTTTTCTGCCAGTTCCCGCAACTTCCTTTCCTGCTCTTCTTCGAAGAACTTCCGCTCCGAGAGGTAATTCTCCCTCCTGAGGGACAGCCTACGAAGGGCAGTCTCTAGGTCACTGGAGCCTGGAGTCCCTGGAGTTCCAGGTTTCTTCATTCTGTCTTCATTTCTAAAACATAATAGGGGGGGGAAACAGACACACACAAAAATTTTAAAAAAAAAAAAAGAGAGAGGAGGAAGAAAAAAAAAAAATCTTAGAGATGCTTAAAACATCCACACAACAGTTCTGAGATATTCACCAATACCTTTAAATTAGCTGTAGCTGCAACTTAGATCAGAACTCCCTGGCATTTACATAAACTCATGAAAATATAATTAGTTTTAACTGTCAACCCACAGTTGCAAAGATAATGGGTGGTTTTACACCATCTGGTGCTGCTGCATCTCAGAACAAGTGTGAGTTGCAGGCATTGATCTTCCCTTTTTAAGTAAACTTGAGTGCTTAAGAACTATAAGCACAAAATAAGGTAACTTTTGAAGATGTACATCAGTGCCTTAACTGCACAATCTAAGACAAAAGGAGACTTTATGTCAGAAACAAAGCAAAAGCCAAGCCTGGTGCTACAGTACTGACCCATTGTCAGAGGATTCTGTCTCTAGGATGATGCTATTGGTCTTGTTGTCTATCATAATGTTAGAGATGTCTCCCCCGTAGAAACTGGAACGTGGAGTGCTGATGCAGCTACAAATGACCGAGTTCATAGCAGAGGACTGGTTAGAGCCTGGGATATTCATTGGTGACGGAGTCATGGATCTCTGCCTGACAACTTGGTTAACGTTCCTTACTGTCTCGAAGACCCGCTTCTGATGACTGGTAAGACATAAACACAGTTGATAATCACACAATGCCTTCTTACCTTAAGAAGGAACAGAGAAACAGGTTAACAGTTAGTTAACGACCTTTCCTATTCACAGCTCCACCAGACACATTGGCTTTATATTTTCTGGAAAGTAGTACGCACAGCGTCCCATCCTTGCTACAGTCTGGCCATTACATTCTATCCATCAATATAATACTTCCATCATCCTAGAATACTTTAGACAGAACATTTGAAAATTATGTGTATGGATACTCTCAAATATTAATAAAAATTAAGGGTAAGAGTATTTTAGCACATTAGCTAAAAATCCCTTAAAGCCATGGCGTGGAAATGAGTTTTTAAAAAACAAAATTGATCTTCATTCAGTTCTTAACCATGAACTGGATAATCCATTTTAAAAGAGAATTTGAATTTGCTCTGCTGAGTATCTCTATGCAAGAAAATCTTGTATCTTTTCTTTTAGAAACCAACTTCCAACCCCTTTAAATAGCACCTAAAACAAAGAGAAAAAACACACCAGAAATAAAACATAGAAATACAGGCATTTTCTTTTGGTAGCTTTAGCAGAAAACACAACCACCCCAATAACCTGACAATTTCTATTCCTTTCTCTCCATCATTCACACCCTGCCATAAATATTTCTTTCTAAACCCCTAGCTCAACTGTTTCCTGGCTTTTCCTTTCTCAACAAATAATAATTAACTTCTGATATAATAAATCAATTAGGAACCAATTCTTTCAGTCGTACGCCAAGTCAGGAGAGTCGGGTTCATCTAAATGGAGCTCTTTCCTCATTGACCCTTCTATCTCTGCTGCCAAAGAATCCTGTTAAAAATAAGCACAAAAGAAAAACAAACATCATAGTATTAATAGGTTGTCATTACAGAAAAGAATTACTTATACACAATAATCAGCAACTAATCAGGTGTAATTCCTGAAAAAAGAAAGGTTTAAAAACGAAAATTGACTGGAAAACTGGAAGACTAATGAATGGACCTAAAACACTGACAGATTATGGCTTAGCTTCATATCGCCACAGTACTTACCATCTGAGGACATATAGCATCTGTCAAAAGATCCTAAAAAACCAGGAAGCCTAAAAAACAGGGAGCTCCTACCGAAAATCAGCCACCACAGTCCAGGAGATGCATAACAAAGATGTATAGAACTGTGTAACGATATATTAACACTCCCCATGATTCACAGCACAAGCACAACCACCTGCAGCTTGTATATAATGCCACAGCCAAAAAAAAAAAGCAAGTGCACAGCACTGCTGTTTCAGAACCAGGTATGTAAAACTGACCGCTCAGGTATCCTTTAACACTTTAACGCATTTCACCCGTGCTTGTGTCCAGCCTAGCACCCCATCCCTGAAGCTGTAAGTCAGATGCAAACACTCACATCTCCTCTGGTTGGTTGTTTTCTGGCATGTGCAGGTTTTTTTCTTATATCTGCTTACCATAGGGAAGAGACCGAGAGAGTGGTACCGACGTGATATAGCATTTGGCATAGTCTTGTTCCTAAGGTTTTTCAGCTCTTCTTGAGCCTCATGAAGCATCTCCATGCACTCTGCGTACTTGTCTTCCAGCTCCCGCAACTGTAACACACAGAAAAAAGTCCAAGACTTTACAGGCTGCCCTATCATCACAAAAAGCCTGCAATTTCTTTTCATCCTAGTAAAGGATAATTGTGTAGAGAATACGCCACTTTAAGGGAAAGGAACTCCAAAGAGTGAATATAATTGAAAATAATAAATAACATTGATTAGTAAGAGGAAGGGCCGGGGGGGGGAAGGAACTGCTGGCTCCATTTCCTGTCCTACATATCAACATGAAGCCACTGTCAAGGAGAAGATACAAAGCTAAAAGAACCTCTAGTCTTCTTTAGTCTGATCAGATATGGTGCCTAATTCCTGCCATAACAACCACAGTGGCAAACAACATGGAAAAAGGACAAGACATTTCAAAGTGTCCTGAAGGACTTAGGAATTTTAAAACCAAGACTTATATAAATACATACATACATACACCCACAACAAATAGAGCTCTTTCGTGTTATCTCACTACTCAAAATAGGCTTAAACTATCAGCATAGAGAAGTCAAGCTCTAAAGGGGCTCCTATAGAGCACATAAGCCTCAGTTTTTCAAAAAGTGTGCCAGTTGAAGGAGAAGAGAAAGGAAGGGAACGGTTTTGAACTCTACCAGAAACATTAATGTTCTTTCATCCTATACACATAGCCAAAATTATTTAATACTTCTGATCCAGCTTAGACAAAAACTCCCCTGGTAAAGTGAACATCCACGGCCCGATGACTAAATTATTGTAATAGTAAGTAATGCACTCACCTCTGCTGTGAGCTGTCTCTGGGCATCTTTAGCTGCTCCCAAATGCTGGACAAGTTCTTCATTTTCAACTGCACACTAAAATATGCCAAAAAATGTTAGAAATACTGTGATGTTTTGTCTTGTGACAATGTTTGTATCTTACACTACAGGTAAGCAGGAAAATTCAAAGTTTTCTCAAGACCGTCTCTGCAGCAATATTAGTCCACGCATTAGTTTAGAAACATTTAAACAACACTTTTAAATGTTAACACAAGAACACCCTGCATCAGTCTGTGCCCTGCTAGATGAACCTCCAAGACCCTAACACTAATGAGTACGTGTCCACTGGAATACTTGTATTGACATGCTTGTCTTACCGAAGTCCTTAAGTTTAGTGCAGAATTTCACATCTAATATTTAAATTAAATTTAACTATTGTATTTGATATATCCTACATGTGTCTTCTAACAAACTGATGCTTTCTAGTCAAGTATGCTAGATATTAAACATCAAACAAGGTCACCCAGATAAGGAGGGTGAAAAATTTCCTTTAGGCTCTAAGATACAGAGGATTGTAACATGTCTTCCAGCTACAATAGCAGCAAATCACAATGGTAGTCTTGCAACTGGATTCCTTACAGCTTTGGCCTTTTTCTGCAGATCGACTATCTGAGAGAGAAGATGGGTGATTTCCTCCTGCTGCCGGGCAGCATCTTCAGTTTTCTTCGCTAACTCTTCGGAGATATTGGCAATCTGGATGTTTGCATCCCCTTTAAGATAAGCAATTACAATTAACATTATGAACCCAAAAACAGAAAAGCAGAAAGATGTTCTTTTAGAAATCACTGGATTCAGCAGAATCCTTCCCCAATACACAGCAAGGTATTTTGGAAAAACAGCAGCAGGACACAAAACCAGAAAGACACGAAGTGACCACGGAGCAAAGGAGACTGTATTTTCTTTTCCCTTAACAATAACATTTCCTATGCAAAACTACTTCGCAACTGAGAAGGATTTAGCATACAGCCAGAATTTTCTGCTGTGAAATTTCAGACAGAAATTTTCTCCTCACAACCATTTATGCAAAGAAAAGAAGTAACAGAGAAAAACATGACTGACTGATCTCGACTCAGTTGTCTTTTTTTTTTTTAAGTGAACAATTTTGAATGAGAAGGGAAAAGAAATAAGGACATACTTAGCTCTTTTACACAGTCATTGACAAGCTGTTGTTCCTTCTCTTCGTAAGTAATGGTTTCAGTCTTTAGCTGACAGGCCTGTTCAAGAAATCCACACCAAATATGCTACATTAGCACGTTTATTCTTTGCCAGGCTGTTGCTGCATTTCCATCTGCTTTAGAAAGAAAAGCTTTTCTAATCAGTCCTCCAGGAAGACAGTGAGAAACTACAGTTTTTGCCTGCCTTCCCTCATGTTCTGGAAAAATGGGCCAGGTGACCATTCAGCAGAAACATTACTGCAGAGAAACTTGCACCACTTCACCATAACCCCACTAGATGGCACTTGTGTATTTTGCACTTAAAATTTAAAAAAAAGCCCTGAACATACAAAAGACTAGTATGAAGAGCTTGATCTGGTCAGCTCATCATGGTTAGAGTTAACGGTGATTAAACAGCTATAAAGACATCTGTATCACATGTGGAATTATATGCTCTTAATCAGACTTTCTCAGCCTTTAATACGTGCTTCTTAATACCCATGTTCTAGGATTTAAATGAACAACTGTATTAAGCAAAACAGCAAGGGAGAGATTTCACCTCAGATCTTAGCACAACATTCTCCTCTTCAAGGTCCTTGAGTTTCTTTTGAAGAGAATCCAAATGAAAGTAGTTCTGGACGGAGGAAGAAGATTCATTCCTCTTCAGCCTTATAATGAAAACAACAGGTTTATCTAATTTTTACCTGTCTTATGGCAAATCTCACTGGCGAACAGACTGAACAGAGCTCTCAAAACCAGTAGAGCCACATGAAATACAGCTTTGTTCATGCCAGTATGTGTGGGCAGTGATGTATTTGCAGTGATTTTTAACAGAACATTTTATTTATTTATTGCGCCAGCAGCCTCCCCCTGTACTTTTCCCTCCTGACTCTTGTTGGCACCACCATAGCCAGCTGGTCCACAGCAAATCCTTCCAGCTGGTGATATGCACCAAGTTCAGAGTCCCATTTATAGTTTCTGCCAATACAAGGATCGTTTTACTACTTTTCAAAGCTATTAAGTTGTCCGAACTACCCCTGCTTAGTCCCAGATCAAGTTTTTTCAGCGTTGTAGATCGATACTTACGGGGTGGAACAGATGGACTCCGGCTCGCTTTCTTCAGCGGCACTGGTGTAGAACTGGAGCAGCTCATCTTTCATGGACAGCTCATGCCGCAACTGAGAAACCTGCACAAAGAAAGAGCTCGCAGGTCAGTAAGTTGCTTTTCTAGGCACATTCTGAAGTAAACCTACTATAAATTAGTTATTTATCCTTCAAGCATCACTTTCAGACTAAATCAAGAAGCCAACACTGGAACAGACCAGGACCAGCTCCTTTAATTCTCAGAAAGAATGAAAAGGCTACCTTTTAAATTAGCCATTAGATGTTATTTTTCAGAAGTTCAAAAATGCAATTATCCACTGCTATTACACATGTTTCTCTTTCACCTTCTTTAAGATGAGCAATCCTATTCAGTACATACATGTATCAAAAAGGAACAAAACACCAAAACTGGGTGATTATGACACCCTGCAATTGTCAGCTCCACAAACTTAACCTTGATTAATTAAAAAATTAGCATAACTAATAAATAGCGTAACTGGTCAGACAGATCTGTTCCCTCCCCTTTACACTGTAAGACTTGGTCCTCAGTTTTCACTTTCCAATGCACAAATTGCAGAGCACATTTGTTTTTATTCAACTTCTGCTCTTTGTATCGTAGATATATTTTTATTTCTAATTATTACTGACAAAAAACCCAGAGAATATCAATAAAATAGATTTAAGCTGCATTTTCATGAAACAAAAAGCAGACTCAATGCAATAAAGCACTCAAACTGTGCAGAATTTGAAGCAAACAGGGCCATTTACTTTACTAAGGCTATTCTTTGTAATCAGACCCCCTAAGGCACCAAGGCCTCCTGAGACATTCCTTCTAAAATGCCGGGGGAGGGGAGGAACCCCAACCAACCAAATTTCAGAAAACCATGGAACAAAATCCATGCTTTAATTTCAGAAGGCTCACTTTCCTCATTACAGAAGAGCTAAAAAGCTGAGCCAAAAATAACAATTTGCCTAGCACTACAGCTCAGCCTCCTTAAGCAGTAAGGATTCAGATACCGTCAGCGGATGGGCACTAGATCATCTCCAGCTTTTGCTGCATTTTTTTCTCTTTTAAAGCATCCTGTACGGTTCTGTCCAAGACATATCCATCAAGAATCTGCCAGTACCTATAGCATCCGACTCCCCATTCAGAGGGGTACAGTAAGAAATAGTAACCGTATAAATAGATGATTACAAATTCAATGGCATGTGGAAGACACGAGGTGTTACTTGAAACAATGTAAGTATATAATAATATCTTACCTCTTCCCTGATGTGTTCTACTTGCTCCTCCAGGAACTCATTTCTTTCTGTCAGTGATTTATTCTTCTTTAATAGTGACTGGCCAATTCGAGCAGCTAATTCTAAGTCCCGTTCTTTCTGTGAAACATTAAGAAAAGAAAGCTAATTTCAAACTTGTCATTCAGTAAAGGATCAGAGGGAGGGTAAAATTGTCATGAAAGGGAAGGAACAAGTGCCTAAACAATAAAAATATTTCCCTTCTGTGAGGGTTTGTTGGGGGTTTTTTTTCTAATTTTCCTTTCCTATTTCTGCTTATTACACCCACATTATTCAGAAAAGACTGACTAAACAAAACAAAACACCTTTTGCCATGTGTACATTAATGGCAAAGCCTACAAAACCTACAGCTCCTGATCACATGGATCTTGAAGCCAATGAATTTGAATGAAGAGGCTTTCATAGTAGAAAATAAAACGAAGCTATGGATAATCAGTAAATAAAAAGCGAGGTCATTGGTCACTGCTGTATCTACAAATGGCATTTTCCAAATGGTTTGTGAAGGTCAGGTTTATATTTGCATTGAAAGCTACTGGCATTATCTAGCCATAAAATCTTTATATAATCTATGTACAATCTTTCAGAACAATAGGTCCCACTAAGTTATCGAAAAAACATTCGGTTTACGTATCAAACTTATTGTTCAGTAATTTTGTTCACTTCATAAATACGAAGCAGAAAAAAATATATTATTTTTTGCTTTTGTATGTGAAGGTAGCAGAAGGAGTTACACCTTATTTTCTGCAAACACATGTAAATCTCTTGTGATAACCATCATTTGGGGAACAGCGAAAGGAGCTGCAAGTGCACGTCTGCCTAGAAATAGAGTGATTCAATCAGAAATGATGGTCACATAAAACAAAAAAGCTCACTGAAGGTATTTGTTTTATTAAAGGTTCATCTATTACACACTCCCCCGTTTTTCCTTTGCTATCATCCAGATAGAGAAGTACACCAGAAGCTTTAAAACATGGGCTCAGCAAGTCCTTCTAGCATTGCTCCCGTGAGTGCGGTTTCTGGATCTACAGACATTTGGCTACATAGACTTTGGGGAGGAAACCGTTTGGCAGAATGCTGCATCATTACTAGAAGGAGCCACGGAAACAAATGCCAGTAAATCTCAGCCCAACAAGACAAAGGGAACAGGACACAAACAGGTAACAGGCTGTTACCGCAGGTTAATTAGTTATTCCAAAACAAATCTTTTAGGTAAAGCACCAGTTTTAACTGATATTGCATAGAAAGGTCTTTAAAAGAGTCCAGCTCAATACACAAAATGCAGGACTTTGTCCCAAGATCAGATCTATCAAGTGTCAGTGGGAGATGTGAGCATCCCCATGCTTTTTTCCTTGCAGAATCTATAGAGGAAGAAGAGACCACCCGATGTATCTTGGCTACACAGAGCCCATTTTTGACATTGCTATCACAAAAAAACAAGCAAATAAGTATGAAGGATTAAACTACACTCAGCCATGAACTCATACAATTGTAACAGTTTTCATCTAAATAATTTTTCATAAACATTATTTGGAAAATCATTGCTCAAGTTTACTGCAAAAAAGCAGCCAATTTCTGTCAAACAATTTATCATTGTATTTATTGAACATAAGCATCATACCTTGACAATTGCTTTTTGCCACTTCTGGAATGCCAAAGATTACAGTAATAACACTTTACATAATAATGGTATTAAAAAAAAAACACCAGAAACCAAACCAACCAAATTTAGGGCAAAGATGAAAAGGCTTGGAGACAAATGGAGTATTAGATATTTTCTAATTCTGTGTCTATGCACTTCCCTGGAAAGACATTATCTGACATAATAATTATGAATACAAGACTATGTGTGAACTTTTTTTTTACATTTTAAAAGAGAAAAAAATCCACCAATAATGAAACTATTGGCTTTACTGTACTGTAAAAATATGTATTGTTTTAAGATGATCCCTCCCTCATTCATTATGGCAAATATTGGGCCAAGAGCAAGTTAAATGGTCTCAACTGAAAAATAACCACAAGTAATTAATCCATATGACTGAAGTAAACAAATGACCTTTACTTATATTTACCTTACCAATGAGATAAAGTGTACATACACTCAGAGCACTTAGTCCTCCTCACTGGAGGACAGTCTAGCAACAGTCTTTAGCAGTGGTACCATACAATTTCTGTACTACTTTCTCATACTGTGTGTGGGTCCTTAAAGAGCTGTAATACTTGCCTCTTCAAGAAGACGTGTGACAGCATCTATGTCATTGTATGTTTTAGTCATCTGGCCCACTCTTTCAGCACATAAAACTGCAAAAAAAACCCAAAACACAACATTGATCATACTGGCAATACACTAGAGGAAAATATCCTATAGAGTTCAGGTTTGCATAAGTTTTCATCTTAAGTCAACTTTTGGTTAAGTATATCAAAAGCTAAAAAAAAAGTACATCAAAGCTTTGAGTTAAACTGAGACTATCAGTGTTTCTCTCCTGTAACAAGTATTTGCTTTTGTCAGTGGCAGAACAAACCATTAAAATGTTAAAGCTTTCTTCTCTGAAGCCCAATGTCTTGAGCTTAAAAAAACCCAAGTGAAACCAGATGTTCTTAGTTACAGAATTAGCATTCTATCATGTCACTTAGTCATTGAATTATGTGCAGTAAAATTACTCCATGAATAAGCAACTCTAATATTGTTAGTAACACTGCTTAACATAAAGATACCACGTCATATTAAGTTGATAAGAACAGAGTTCTATGGTATGAGACAGCAAAGTAAATAAAAAATGCAGGTAAAATAATAAAGGGTTCTTCTAATACCCAGACCATGCCACGGTGGCCACAGTATCACTCATAAAAATATTTACTAAGGCTGGGTGAGATGATTCATCATCACAGTGGAACCAGGAGTTTCCTTAGACTGAAGGAAGTACGCAGAAGTCTAGTCTATCACCACAGGTGATCTCTTAAGCACATAAACTGACTCATCCAGAAGCGTGCAAGTTTTTAAAAAACCACCTATAATCACAGGAAACAACAGCACTTTCTGCTCTACCCTGACATTCTTTTCGTTTTCAGCTACACCTATTCCTCAAACTGTGTAATTCTGGAAAGAGGGATTGCTAGCGAAGTTGAGTTGATTATACAGACTACTGGTTACCACACTGCTGTAGCACAAACGGTCCTTCAGGGGATTTACCGTTGACAAAGCCAGTTAAAGCTCAGTCTGACAGATTGGCTAATGTTGTTCAATTCTGTATTAAGGTGGGGGGGAGAGACAGATAACACCTAATAAGATTTAGATTTTTAAAAAAGTAGTGTATTGAGTACAGTAATATTACCAAGAGACAGTTTGTCACCCTAAGGAAACAATGCTACCCAATTTATAAATATACAATATACATAAATATACAGTTGATCACCTCGAAGGTATATCAATGATATATATCAAGTGCAACAGTACTTAGGTATCTGTTGAAACGTTGGAAGTTCATTTTTTTTCCATACTTGAACATCTGAAAGTTTCTTGAACTACAGCAAGAAGTACAATTTGTTTCTGCTTATTTTCCTGTTTGTCAAATTCTATTTTTGAGGATCAAATCCTGAAAATATTTACAATATTTAGTGACATCAGTAGTGCCAGTGAACTCCAAAGAATGTAATTCAAAAGATAATTACACTTACCCAAATAATTAAGTCTGAAAATGGTAACAGTAAAAAGTCTACCCTTCAAAGTAATAATGTAACAAAAATGACACAGCAGTACAAAGAGTAACTATACCATTGTGAAAAGCTGACTCACCAGGAATCCACTGAAAAAAAAATGAAGTTACTTGCAGAGAACATCAGCTATAGTAAACAAAGGGGCTAAACTGAAGATTTCCATAAAAACTTCACATAAAGACAGATGATATCACATCCAGAGGACTACTCACAATAATAAAAAAAAATCACCATAAACCCTGTATTTTTAAACGTAGTCATGCAATAAAACATCTATCGGAAATCCTGATGTCAGTGGTTTGTTTTCCAAAGCAACTGTACACTAAATAGTTCCCTTGGTTACAACATTCCTTCGCTCCTATAAAATCACTTTTGAGATTGTCAATAGCAAGCTCATTTTCACTCTGTATCTAGCACTAAAAAACCCCACTGATTATGACTATGGCAACCTCACTCCATCCTGCTTCAGG
The DNA here is from genome assembly GCF_000699245.1 of Pterocles gutturalis. Lineage (NCBI taxonomy): Eukaryota > Metazoa > Chordata > Aves > Pterocliformes > Pteroclidae > Pterocles > Pterocles gutturalis. The sequence goes on from NW_010101431.1 coordinate 34,180, forward strand.
TGCATGTATAACCTTCCAAACATCCAAGCTGATAAAAGGACAGTGCTCCCACAGACACAATAAAGCCACTCAGCTGTAAGAGAAAGTGATAAAGGTTGGTATGTGTGGCTGCTCACTTGGCTTTTCCTTCAGAACTTGTCATTTAATCTTTAACACAGCAGAATAACACCACAGCCTTATCACTACGGTGTCTAAACATGCAGTCATTCAGCCTCCACAGATTACAAAATAACCTTCGGCTAATTGCTGGCACAGCAATTTTTATATCCTCAGTGTTCAAAAAAAAAAAACAAAACCAAAAAAACACACCACCAACCAAAACCAACTACCAGTGAAAGAGCCACAATTTTGAATACTCATTTTGAGTGAAGCATGGAGGGGAAAAAAATCCTCAACATCTCTAATGGATTCTGCATGGTAGGTGTCTGGCCTGCTGGTTTTTCTGATTAATATGACAGCCTAGTAACAGCACCATAAAGATAAATCAAGAGCAAATGAAGGACAACACTCTACTACAAAACCTATGGTGCTAATTCTCTGACCTCTTTCTGCTCCCTTGCAAATCAGTAGTAGTTTTGCCTGAGGGCGATAGGAAGTCCAAATGCACGGATGCATGCAAACATCCCAACCAAATACACTTTGCACCCCTCAGTTTATACAGAAGGCTGTTAGACAAGAAAGAAAGCAAGAATAAGAAAGTCTACAGCAAATGCAGGAACCATAGAATTCCAGAAACACTTGAGTCAGAAAATGTGCTTGCTAACTGCTTTGAAACTAACGTCACAGATCCAAAACAGGAAACAAAGAACAGAGACAGCTTCCATCACTTTACTTTCATGACCGCATTAAATACATCCTACCAGGGACATCTTTACAGTTCAAAGTATTCGGGTTTTTTAACAGCCAAACACACAAATGGATAAATGCTACACCGATCAAGTATTTCTTCTGCCTTGAGATACCTCGAACCATCCTCATACCCTCTTAAAGTTTGCAAATTTATGGGTGCCCACATTCCTGTGTTTCCTGATGTGAGTACAGCTGCAGGGATTTGCTCTGCATTTATTTCTTGTCAGTTGAACACATCGGTATCATAGAATTATGGAATGGTTTGGGTTGGAAAGGACCTTAAGGCTCACCCAGTCCCACCCCCCTGCAAGATAAAATGGCAAGTTCATGGCATCCTAAACATTGTACATCGAAGACATGCAGAACAGACACAGCAACGCTGACCAGCCCTGCTCCTTGCTGTCGGATACCACTTGGCACAGATCAGCCATCGGAGACCCTGGCAGACTCAGACTCCTCAGATCACGTTGGTTTCATGTCTGGAAGGCTATTTTGCACTCCAAGGATAAAGCACTTGCTCTAGAACCGAAGCTGTGATTTTTAGCCCCCGGTAGCTATGCCCTGCGAGCACTACACTGACGGGAGCCAAGTGTGTGAGGAATTCTGACACTGTGCCATACCACCTGTATTCCTTTTCAAATAAACTCAGGAAAATCATACCTAAAATGTGCCATCAGCTCTGTTACTGACCCAGACTAGAAAGATTTCACGTGCTTACAGGTAAACACATGGGAGCTTCTCCTCCACGAAGGGGTTTTTGGCAGCTAAACTGGGGCAGGAGCTCCAGGCCTGCTGGTGCCTGTCACATTTGAGACAGCCCTGAGAGAACACATTCACCTAAAGAGCTTAAAAATTTTAAGAGATTACTGTCACAGGAGCTTGAAAAATGTGTCATTCTGAGGCATGACTTGCTAGAAGTCCACATTTTAACCCAACACGCCAGCAGTTCCTCCAGCCCCCCCACCGCTCCCCAAGCACAGGAGCAGGCCAGGCCCTCCAGAAGGCAGATGGGATTTTGGCAGACGGCTGTGACCCTACTTGGAGGGATAAAGAGCGGTCACAGCACGCCAACGGCTTCCCAGCTGTCCTGTCACACTGTGGGTGAGCGCCATGGAGGAGGCTGGAAGAACATAATGTCGTGAGCAACGCACAGTCAGCAAGGACGTACTAGCGCGGTGAAAAATAACTACCCCAAGTTCAAAAGACAACGCCAATAGGGTTGTTTTTTTTTTTAATTCTTTTAAAATGTTACAGCCTAGCGTACTGTGATTTCAGTGGTGTAGTCTGTAAATCAATCTTTTAATATTAAGGTGCGGTTACTGATTCTTCTAGAAGAATAGATTTTATCTTGCCAATTAAGCTATGGTTTGAATCTTGCCATTTCTCTCACACAGTATTCAAATAGCTTAGTAAATCCAATATTAAAGCCTCACATAAAAGCCTATGTCATTACTTAATCTCTTAATTTCTGTCTATGCGATTCCAAGTTCATGGATAAACACAAAATTGTTGCCTTTTTCTTCTCATTTTCAGAAGTACCTGTTGGAGTAACAACCTAACACACAGCTTCATAACACGCACATAAGATGTACATATAAAAACTCCACTATATTTCCAAAGAAAGATAATTTCCCAAATCCAGTTTTATTATTAAAAAAAAGTATTGCACAGCCTAAATCTGCAAATCATGTAATTCCATTTTAAACAAGCATATGTAAATTTTAACACGCAGATAAGATGTACATATAAAAAAATCCACTATATTTCCAAAGAAAGATAATTTCCCAAATCCAGTTTTATTATTAAAAAAAAGTATTGCACAGCCTAAATCTGCCAATCATGTAATTCCATTTTAAACAAGCATATGTAAATTTTCATCCTATTCATATGAGCATTTGCTTGGTATTTAATCCAAATGCACCAGCTACACATTAAAAAAAAAAAGTCAAATTTAGTAGATTTAAAACCACAAATATCTCTCAAATCACTTAGATGTTGCCATGTGCTACTACCACAGAAGTTTAAAACCAAAAGGTAAAAAGTACCTTCTTCCAGGATCTCAAGGGTCTGCCTGTCAAACATGCATTCTCCCTTATTTTCCTCTTCATAGTCATACTCGAAGCTTTCCTCTTCGTTTACGGACATTGCTGCAGTTATCCCAGACAGACACGACACGACGCCTTAGTCTCACAGGAGACGGGAAGTCATTCCCTCGGAAGCTGTATTTTTGGGGAGAGCCCAGCAAGGTCTCCACGAAGCAGGACACCATCTTTCCTCACTCACATGCTCAGCCAGAGAGCTCCAGAGCAACTGAGGATTTGTCCTTATCACAACAGCTTTGTGTCATACAGATGGGGTGGAGGAGGAGGGAAGATACCATCTGTCTAATAATTGCCAGCAGATTTATGCTGTTCCTCATACCAGCTCTGAGGGTAGCCAGTTTTCGCTCAGCAACCAGTGTCTCAGGGACACCGAAGCCCCACCCAGCCTCCAACCGTCACGCCTGGAGAAGGGTGTGCACCTTCGCAGAGGTAAATCACCTCCCAAGTCGCCTGATGTTGCAAGGTAACAGATTTCACAGGAGTAGTGAACAGCCAAAGCCTGTACACACGCTCATCCCACCCAGAAGAGAGACTAAAACCACCTTGGGGAGAATTGGGCTGGAGTGAAGGGAGTGGGTGTTTGGGGCTTTTTTTTTTTTAATTGCTTTCACAAAAAAGATGAGGCTTGTACAAAGCATTTAAACGACATACCACACCAGCTGTCCAATGCTGTGTTTTCTACAGTCATCTTTCCTCCTCTGCCTGCTGAGAGACACGAAACACCTCGAGTTCCCATACAGCACCCTAATGTATTTCCAAGGGCGTCTGTACCTCTGAGACATGAAACACCTCGAGTTCCCATACAGCACTCTAATGTATTTCCAAGGGCGTCTGTACCTCTTCTCTGCTCAACAACAAACTAAACTCCTTGTGCTCAAACCCCTTGGCTTCCAACAGGCTGTGTTTGCTAACCTTGGCTGCACACACAGGGCAGGTCAACTTTCTTATTTAACTTCTTACAGCTACAGATATTTAACGTTTGACAGGTTGCCTCCCTTATTGTCAATGGCAAATGAAAGATGCCTTTTGCTGCCTGCAGAACGCGTTCCTATCTGCAGAACGAAGCAAAGCGGTTACCAGCAAAGTGGGGGCACTGCAAGGCAAAGGTAGCTTGTCACCCCCTGAGAGGACATCACTGCTGGGGGGTGGGGGGAGCAGACAAACATTACAAGCGAGTAGAACATAATGGTTAGGGTATTGTAAGATCAATTTCTCTGTTACCATTTCTCTAGTGGTGTGAAAGTACGAGGTCCTACCGGATGGGAAGGAACTAAAATTGTATACAGACATGATTAATTGTTTTAAGTTTTAAACTGTTGGTATTTATACACACATGATGTGACAGTGTTTATATAAACAACAGCCAAAGGATGTGAAATACAGGTTAAAAGTGCTTGCTGAGGAAAGGAACACTCATTTCTAAGTAAGGTCTTACTACTCAAATTTAACAACTTTACTTTGACTGTCAAAATCTACTGCAATATTCACCAGGAGCAACAGCCTCAGGAACTCAGTTGGGGAAAAAAAGATTGTCCCTTCCTCCTCATATCATGACATTAAAAGATGTAATTTGAATAATAAAGTAATGAGGAGTACTTCTAGTTTCTGATTCCTTAGAGCTTTTCTATGTCTTCATTTCTCCCATCAATTAAAACTCTCTTAAAAAAAAAAAAGTCTTAAAAGCCTATGTGCCTCCCAGTATCAATCTACCACATTTTGGTAATAGCTAGAGAATGGAAATTCAGAGACTTAACAAAACAGTAAGACCCAGACATCTTTAAAGGAATGCAAGAAGCAGCCTTTAAAGCTTAGGACAGAAAAGTCCAACCCTGCCAACTCTATTAGTTTTAATATTGCTGACAAGTTTTCAACCACAGCTAACCAACTAGCTGATAAAAGAGAGCAGGGCAGTGGAGGACACACTGAAAACCTGCATGTTGCTGCCCATTATACATGACAGTAGAATGAGAATAAATGCACGTTCCCACAAGCTGACTTCTGAACTGAGTCATGTCAACGCACACTGCACAGAAGGACTCTGACATATAAAATCCGAAAGGTAAGTGTTGTAATGCCTATATTGATACCAGCATATGATAAATGCTGATGAAAATTCATAATGGGTGGAGAAAGAATGTGTACCGCACCCTCATGCTATCAACTCAGTTTTAGTGTTATTCTGCATTAAACCCTTTTACTAGTGCAGGAATATTTACTTGCTAAAGAGCCACGTTTCCAACAGATACCAAATGATAGGCAGCTGTGGGGGAAAAAAAAAATATCTAAATTGTATGCAGTTCTGAAAACAGATATTCTAATCAGGAAAGACCCAAAAGAGATTTTTAATACTCCCTGTAAACACATGCTCAGGGACTTAAGGAACATACCAGAATGCACATTCATTTTTATGGGTTGTAACTGCACAGTAAATTTGGCATACTTCCTGCAATCACCACTCAGATCTAGTGGCTAAAGACACTGAACTCCTCTGAGGGGGCTTGCTAAGTGACTTGCGATGCTTAAAGCACATACATGCACATTCCTCGTTCAAGGCTTGCACCAAGGTGCAGACCACCCTTAGTAACTGCAATTGAGCAGGAAACACACAAACCAAGAAGGGTGAGGCTGGACACAATACAAATAAAACCTCTTATCTTGACTCACTATTTCCAAGGAACTCCAACGCATTCAAATCATTTTAACCTTCCTTTATCAATAAAAATATCTAGACTTAGATTAACAATTAACCACATGAATTCTGACCACAACTACTAACAATGCTGCATTTAGAACAAAGAGATTCTCTGTAAGCTAACAAGTCCTACAAATAGTGGCTGAAACAGCAGCACCCAAATTTAAAAACACGTTGATGAAGAAGTGTGGGTGTTTTGGGGTGGGCTTTTCAAGGAGGGGGGGATAAATTGGTCACTGAACCTGTTCAAGTTCCAGAGAGTCCATGTATAGCAGAGAAATAAGCTCTCTAACTACACTCCACCATGTCTTAAAATAGATATTCAAAACAGGTCAGCTGAGCTGCAACTGCCTATCAGCCTCTACCGAATATAAAAAGCATCTCAGGCAAAGGACTCTGGTATCGACAAAGAAATGGTAGAAAAATCAAACATCAATCAAGAGACAGGCATCTCTTATCATATGCCATCTCCTCTAGGTTTTTGAAAAAGCTCCATTGTCTACTGTATTTTAAAGATGCTTTTTATCTCCCACTCCATCAGGGAACAGCAGGGGCTCAGCACTCACAAGAAAACTTGTAAGCCCAGAATCAGACCAATCACTACAGCGCACCCGAGGCCCTGATCCCACAGGATACTTAAATGCTTGCCCAATACCTGTTGCTTATTGCGTTCCCATGGAACTCCCACAGTTTCTCCAGCGGAGCACACACCTTCATACAAAACTAAGGAGCAGATGAGCTCTTAGCTCAGACATGCCCCACTTCCACATAATGATGCTTTGACCAGAAAGACAAAAGGACCATCAAAAAGAACAATAAGGCAGCCACTATCTGTATAACCTGGGAAAAATCAGCTACAGCTTTTAGTGATGGTACAACTGTTCTGTTTTTTTAAGCTTCTAAAATCAGGCCAACTCAGCCTGTTACATCACGCGGATTAATCAGATGCTACAGTCTTTACTAGGGTTAAACCTAGAGGATAAAGGTTACATAATGGATTCAGTCCAACTTAGCATGGTCAGTTCTTTCAAAAAAATATGCACCTTTCCTCTTTGAACACCTGGACAGGAATAATCAATTAAACATGAGAAGTTCAAGTTTAACAAGCTTCTAAAATTGCATTCTGTTCCGAAATGTAGTACAGAGAAACAGAGGCACACACCACTCAAGAGACCATAAAAACCAATTCAAATTTTGTCACACACACCTTTACCCTTCATGTCCCCTCTGATATTGTTAACAAAGCACTATGAAATATCATTATGTACCACATACGTACAACGTCCCCTGGGCCTCCGCTCCTTACTCCTTTCTGTTCTTTGCTTCACTGTGATCTTGGACTTGCCTCGTTTAAGCCAAGCTCTCCAACCAGAATAAAATCCTTGTACAACTACTGCTTTCCCAAAGGCTGCATTTTGGTTTAGAGGTTACCACTGATTGCCATTGATGAGGAATCTTGATTTTTCCACTCTGCTGAGAGCAGTTTTAGCCATTCCCCATCCTTCCTCAGTTGCCTCCTATCAGAAGTCTGATGAAAACACTCAGTGCTCTGATAAAGAAATAATCGCCCAAGCAAATATTGGGGGGAAAAAAAAAATAATCACAAGAGGCCCAGAACTCACTTTATAGAAGCTACAGTTTTAAATGTCTTTCACAGACATATAACCAGAGAGAAAACACATACTACCTATTAACACATTAAATATAGACATATGACAGGATATCGGTAATGCAGAAAAAACACAAAGACTTAAAACTCAAAGCAATACAGAATCTTACAGTAAGTGTATTTAAAAATTTATCTGAATGATTATACATATAGTTAGCGCTTCAAATATTTCTCCCCCTGCCCCAAGATTGCTCATACAGTGCATTTGCCACTCCCTTTGGAAAAGAGAAAGCTGTACAGCAGAGCCTCTTGTAGCATGGTCCTAAGAGATGCTGAGGTGCAAGAGAGATGCAGGCATCTCCATTACAACAGGGTGCCACCTTTTCCAAGGTACATCATTTTTAAAACCATTTAATAATGACGGTTCTGTTTTACAAGCTCCAAATTCTGCAACGATAGACTAGAAAGAAATATTTACCATCTGTGCATTCTTCATAATACCAGTCCAGTTCATAGTAATCTGCTTCGATAAATTTCTGCATAGTCAGTATCCTTCAGCAACACAGACGAGATTTCACATCGCTGCTAAGGTCAAGTGAAACGCAGCCATGCCTTCCTGCCTTTGCAAAATACCGTATCGCAAGGAAGCCCACAGAAAGCTGTAAATGAGCTGCACATCTTCAATGAAGCTGCAACTAAAATAGAAGGGGAGTGTGACAAGTGTATTTGGGGAAAAAAAAACATGAAATAAAAAAAATAGAAAAAGGATGCAGAAAGGAGAAGCAGATGCCCTGGTGGCTGCTCTAATAAAGAAGCTCTGCACAGAAGCCTCGGATGGGTGTTAACGAAACCATCCTATCAAAAGGCGGATGCGCTGACACGGGGGACACACACCACCGCCTGGCTGTTTCTAACTCATTCCTTTCCTCCCTGGTCTCCACATCTCTCTCAGTCTAACATGTTGCCATGGAGACGAGCTGGCTCCAGAAGAGATGCAGAGATGAAGAAAATGCATTTGCTGTTTCTGGCTTTACAGACTAGAAGTACCCCTCCATGCTGGAAACACAAATCCTTGCTCAGAAAGATGATCCAACTCGCTGCTGACTGCTCATGGAGCAGCAGCATCAAACATCGCAATGCCCCGGGTACATGCACCACATTAATAATGAAAATCCAGTCCATTACTGCTCTCCTCTACATGGTTCAATAAAAGCCTGCCTTGCCCAGGAAGGAATGAAACATTACTGCTTTGTTACATTATCCTGGGTTGATATAATAGAATCTGTGAAAGTGGCAAACAAAAAATGAAAGAATCAGAAAAATCAGGACAGCAGTTCATCTCCCCTTGCAATAAAGCTAAGCTGCTTCTGCTTTTTGCCTTCTCCATGAACCACTGACCGATTTTTTTTTCCAAACATTTAAGCTTCATAGCCAAAAAACAAGGGGTTAGGACAAACTTTCATTATTCCTAAAAATGCTTAAGGTCTTCACACAGAATCACTTAATGTTCATGTTCACCATCTTGTAAATGAAAGAAAATACCTTTTGCAGCACCCAATAAAACCACGTTAAAGGTATTAGAAGAGAATCTGTCTGAGGAACAGATGACATTAAACCATCATCATCATCAAGCACAGCAATTCAAAAAGCACATCTGAACCTGTGCAGGTATAGTTACCAAAGGGATTGAAATGTGTTTTGTGCATAACCACCACATACTCTTCACCTTTTTCTCCCCCTTTTTTATGAACCTGTATTTCTTTGCAAACACCAGTAGAAACTGGTAATAACACAAGGTAAGAGGCCATATGGGTCTGACCAAGGAGGTGTCTGTCTAGCTGAAGGTTCCACCTGTGAGAACAGCCACGAGCAGGTGAGGGAGAACAAGCCAATACCCCCCTCAACCGCCCTCACAACCTCCAGTTTTTTCTAGCTTCAGAGACAGCCTGAGGCAGGTGCAGTTTTTCTACTCTTAGCAATTCTTGAAGGACTTATCCTGTCTGTTCTTGAGCCCATGGACATTTTTAGCATCTCCAACATCCTCTTGCAAGGAGCTCCGCACATCTACTATTCACGATGTAAGAAACATTCACCTTTTGCTTTGCAACTCACTTTCACTAACTTAATTCAATGCTTCCTGCTCTGGAAATCCAAACACTCAATCCATCTCTCCTTTCCAATCACTCATGATTCTGCAGATTGCTCTTACGCTCACTCTCACTCATGCCTTTTTATAGGTTTGTACCACTCAACTCTACTCCCTGACTGGTACCACTTTGCTTTAACAGAAATGGGTAAGAAATAGTTAAGCTATGCAGAGGAAAATACATCAGTTTCATGACCACATTAGTATTTCAGCTTTATTGATGTAAAAAATTATCACTGCAGTAGCTTTGAGCTTGAGAAGTGCCACATCCCTTTTATATATTGACAGCTCAAGGGCCAAGCTCAAGTACACCTTTGCCTGCAAGTACATTATTTCACCAGAAAATAACAGGTTTCTAAGTCTGCAAATAATAATAATAATAATCTACAAAATGTTCGGTCTACAATACAGTAACCTATTTGGTAATATGCACAGAATTCCCCTCTATTCACTGATGAGGCCACACGTGGGGTACTGGGTCCAGTTCTGAACTCCCCAGTGTAAGAGAGACGTGGACGTACTGGAGAGAGTCCAGCAAAGGACCCCAAAGATGAAGGGACCAGAGCATCCCCCCTACGAGGAAAGGCTGAGAGAGCTGGGACTTGCGGAATTTCATTTCTGCATACTGAGAAGGCAAAACCTGCACATGCTATTAAATGCAATTAAGGCTTTACTGTTAAAATACTGTCAGAGCAATAGAAAGGTTCCTATGGCAACATTAACTCAATTGCTCTGCACATAAGCTATTTGTTCCACTTGTATTATTTTTGTCCACAAGGTAATTTCAGTCTGGTAATACTATTTAAAAAAGCATTCAAAATATAAAGAATGAACATTGGCTACCAGCTTAAATTGCTGCAGGAACTCTCCTTTCTTTATTTCCTGACATTTAAAACAAAGAAAATCTTCCACATGCTAGAATTTTCTTCTCACTGTCCTCTCCCTGCACACCTCTCACCCCCCTCCAATGAGACAGGATAAAAACTGTTCAAGGCAGAGGTTTGAGGCTGTTTGTTTTATTGTTTCTACACAGTTGATTGGAAACGTATCTGTGTAACCCAGAAAGGCATCAACTTTCTGAGGAGAAAAATCACTTGTGTGGTCAAATGATTTCAGTACTCTCCAGGAGACCTGGAAAGATAGGTAAGTGTATGACCTTCCTGGCATGAAGCTAGAAACCCCAGACAGACAGAATACAATATATCCAGGTATCCACACTCAAGCATTCCTTCCATTATATGAGAAATTGTAGCTCTGTAAAGCTTCTACAAACATGAAACCTCTGTGCATTCAAATCTCCATGTTATAACACCGCATTTGACTGGGTTATTACTGTGTTACTTACCTAAAAGTTCATCTTAAACTTGAGTTTAAGAAAGATTCCAAGCAATGGACCTGTGACTATAAGGGACTTATTTTTTCCTATTCCAAAGCCAAATTATTCACATTCATCTGGCATCCCCTTCCAGCTGCTGGATTTTTTCTACTTTTCTGTGTTTAGTTTTAAAACAAACTTTTATTTGTTCTCCACAGAGCAAAATATACAGACTAATACATACAGATTTTCAAGGACAGGCTGGCATTTCTAAATTGGGGTGTCATTTAGTGAAGTGAAGAGTTACTGGTGTTTCACCTTCTACAAGAACACCGAACAGGAGTCATCCTGTGACTGCACATTTAGTAAGAGCAAACAACTCTGCAGCTTAGGACAGACACCTCTTCCAGGGTAGTATTTTGCTTAGCAAGAAGTCACTGTGGCTTGCTTGACCTGAAAAGAGTAGAACCAGAGCAGCGAAAGCATTGTATCAGCAGCTTTCAGAATTGGTATTTAGAAAAACGGTGCTTCCAATCTGACTGACCCTTCCTTGTCAAAATGAAATTATTATCCAGATCTTAAAAGTGGTACAGGTATTTCCTACAGATGGGACAGAGCTGGTCCCCTCTGAACACCCCAAGGGCACACTGACCTCACCTGGTACAGACACCAGACACTTCTGATGCAGAGAAGAGCCTAACTGTTCTCCCATGCAAACAAAATGATTTAACATGAGACAGAAGCAAACAGATGAAATTAAATTATTTAAAGACAAAAGCCTACTCTCCACATGAAAGGATTATTTCTCCCTTCCCCCAAATTATTACTAGACAGTTCCATATTTGCATTTGTATAAAAGCAAAATTCATGCAGTCTTCAGCAACCTACCTGCAAAACCAGCTGCATAGTTTACTTAAGTATCACTGGGCATACTGAAATACTGTATATGTGATCATGATGGCAAGAGCTGGACATTAAGAGAGCACACACCTATCCAGCATAAAGAAATGAAGAAGAGTAAAGCATTACAGTGTCACATTTTGTAAACTGTTTACCACCTGGAAATAATGTAAACTACCATCTCTTTTTGTTGTTGTTTTATTTTCCTGGAGGCAGCAAGAACATTTGTAAAATTAAGCTGAGATTAACATCATGCTTGATTGGATAGACAAAAATATTACAGCAGCATGGGTATGACCTATTTTTGTAACAAGGAAGGAAAAAAAAAAAACACTGATAGTCATGATTGCAGCTTCCTAGGAGAGGAGGGGAATGCAAGTTGCATTGCACTGGAAGAATGTTCAATCAGGGAGCCCAGAACTGGACCCAGCACTCCAGGTGTGGCCTCACCAGTACTGAGCAGAGGGAATGGATCCCCTCCCTTGGCCTGCTGGCAATACTCCCAATACAGCCCAGGACACCATTAGTTGTCTTTGCAGCAGGGGCACCTTACCGGCTTGCATTCAACCTAGTGCCTTTCCCAGAAGCATCAGCTGCAGAAAAATTATTTGACGTTGCGTTGTGATGCTGGCACACAGTGCCATCAGACAGCAGCGCAATGTGTCAGAGAACATGTTCAAAAAAGCAAATATTGAAACAGGTCTAAGCTTTCTGCATTGTATACATACAGAAATTTCACTCTCTTGCCAGAGCAAAAAGAAGAATTTCAGTTTCCCCAATATTTGACGATGTGAAGAGGTACATACATAGATTACAAACGCAACTGCTGTTTCTGATTAAATGCTTCCTTCGTTTTCTATCTACCACAAAGCTGAAGACCAAAGCAATAAATCACAAACAGTTCTCTTTTGCTTCCCACAGTGGTAACAGAATTGCACAGATACTTCAGAGAAGGTAACAAAACCAGCAACTTTTGTGTTTGTTCCTCAGTACAATTTCTGAATTTTTGACTTACGGAAGTATTTCAGGGTCTCTTCTATTTGCTCAGTTGTTAAGTCAATATTCGCATCAGGGGAAATGAGAGGTGTATGAAGCCAGTCGTCGTGGTCATAACCATAGATTGTATCTGCTCTTAGCTTGTAATGAGGCAGCTGCTCTTCCAGTAGACTGATGATCTCAACTTCAGGGAGATTGGTACTATTGCACACATCTGGCAAGAGAAAGAGGACAACCTCTGTTAGTTACTTTACACTGAGTGCTACACATACAAGCTAGCAAAGGTGTCGGTTTCTTTTGGCATCAGCAAGATTTTTCTGCAGAAAACAGCTAGATACTGATCAGTTTAGAAGATATGACTAGCACAAATGATCCCAAAATAGCACACTTACTAGCAGAAAATAAAAGGCCATGCTCTTAGGGACAAAATGCCCAACCTCTAGAAGCAGGGACTCATCTACTGAAGAAAAAGATCGGGGAGCGGGGGAATAGAGAGCAAGTGATCACTGACCAAGACAGTGTAGTTACAACCTGGGTACAGAGAAAGCATTAGTACATATAGGAATCTACATTTTTGGTATTTTACTTCACAGATTATTTTTTGCTTGCAAGCTTTATATCTCTCCTTAACTTGGTCTTTGACTGCAGATCAGTACCACGTTATTTTTTTGCCTTTGCTGCTGGTAGATTTTTCTCAAGAAAAAGAAATCCAGGACTGCAAAACAAACGGGGTCACAGTTCACACTCAAGATTCACTGATGAAATCTGCTGCAAGAACTTTTCGGGAGCCGTTCGACACTCTCTTGACCTGCATTGTGTGATCTCAGCCCCTCATGTTCACAAACACATCAAGTCTGCACACAGTTTTAAAAATGGATGCTGAGAGCCATCAGCAACTGCAAAAATGTTGCCACTAAAATTGGAGATTTAAATATAAGACAAGAGGGAGATGAGAAGTTTTAACACAGAAAACTCCACTTGAACAAAAACTTTTTCCCCATAAAGATGGTCAAACATGTGAACAGGCATGCAGAGAGGCCAGGAAATCTCCCACCTTTGGAAAGACTGACAACTTGACTAAAGAAGGCCATGAGCACTCACTGTACAAGATCTGCTTTGAGTAGAAGTCATAACAGATGACTTCAAGGTATTTTTCCAACCTACATTATTCTATAGTGAAGAATATTTGTATATGTGCATGTGTTTGTTAATACCCAAAACAGGCATTATCATTTTAACTACATACATTTTAATTACCATATAAAATTGAATACAATGTCTTGCTAAGTAACTATTAAGAAACAGAGCAACCCCTGGTATGTTTCTGTAAATACTTAGCACAATCTGAATTCCCATTTCCATGCCAGGACAAAAAGAACATAAATAATCCAGATCAGAAGACACTGTGCAGAGTGCTGTCAGCCACTGCCATTTTCATCCCATGCTCATGCAGCCATGCCATACATTGGTCTCTTCCCATACAGTGTTAAAGATGTATTTAGCTGTGTTATTTGGACAGAACGAACTACGCCGGCACATCACAACCAAACAATTCAACCTCAGCTGAACTAACTTCAGCTCAAGCTAAGTTCAACGTGAACCACACGTAGACAGATTTCAAGATCTCATTCCAAACAACGTGGTCACCTAACGCAGCTCACCTCTCAAACTCCATTCCCTACCCAGCTCTGGTGTTTCACCTGTTTACAGCTAGGACTGAACAGTCCTATCCTACTGCAGAAATGACACCTAGCTTGGCTGAGGAACAAGGAACACCTATTTTAGCATCAACTTCGTACAGAAGTAGTGATCAATTCAGAGAAAAGAATCTAAAACAAAGAGAAAGAAGAAGGTTGTTGAGGTACAGGACAAACAAAGAAACCCCACATAGATAGGGAAAAACTCTACAAATCTCAAAGCCTGTTATCTCCAGTAGCTTTTGGAAACACAATACGACATATCTAATTTTAGAAACGCAATACAACATATCTAATCAGTACAGTCATTACATGGAACATAAAACATTTTGTTTGGATCTGTGTGAATTCTGGTCCAAACCATCCTCAGTCTTTATGGTTTTACTGGTTTGTTTTCTAGCAGAGGCTTCCCTTTCAAGGTTAAAAGGATTTCCAGGTCCCTACATAGCAGCAGATAGTGCCACCTGGTGAAAGAAGTGCCCTGTTATCCCAATCCTGAAACCACCAAACACATTTTCTCCGTTTCTAGTTTACACCCCATTGCTGTAAACGGAGCAAAACAATTTCTCATCGACCCAACCCTGTCACAAACCACATTAGCTAGGGTCAGGGCTGTGCTCCAGAAGGGACACACCACAACACACAAGTCGAGACAAGGAAGACCGCGAGAAAACTAATCAGAGACGGTATCAGTGCCGGAGCACCATGCTGCAGGGTTATGGTCCTGGTGGAAGCCAGTACCTTACAAAAAGCTCAGAACAGCTCTGCTACCCTGAACTGCCTCCTCTGAGAAAAGGGAAACAATTGCTGTGCAAAGCGGTGTGTCCAGCAGAACAACTACACTCTAGGTGTGACCTGGGCTACTTGGCAACTTCCAAAACACAAGCTTTGGCCACCAGGTTGTACCACCACCCAACCTGAACATCTTTCCAGGGAACTCCACTGGATCACCCCACCAGCAGCTGGGACTGGACTCGGCCCACAGCCAGAAAGGGGCACTCAAAAAAATTAGGAAAAGGACAAAAAAAAAAAAAAAAAGGGGGGGGGG
>NW_010101431.1:49565-63998 GCF_000699245.1 Pterocles gutturalis
AAGGGACCAAGAAAGGGCTGAGTAGATACTTGCAGGCAAATTCTTTCATTTCCCAGAACAGATTTTTAACTTCATAACTTGTCACAACCTTTTGCGGCAGTTGCGGAAAGGGAAGTAGATAAGAGCACAGAAAGAAAACTGAGAGAAACAAGGAAACTCTCTGGAGAAAGCAGGAAGACTTCTTCAGTCTAATATAAAGCCACCTATTCCTCTCCCTGGTTTTCAGTCTTGTCCCGTTTTCCCCCACACACTTTACACTTCCCATTGATACTTAGCTTGCTAAAGAGAAACTCTATTAAAAACTCTTTGGAAGTGGCTGGGCAATAAATAGCAAACTATTTTTTTTAAAAGCACACAATACCTGAAAAGGGTCAATTCCAGTGCTGGCTCCCTACTAGTTAAGTAAAAAGGCAAGTTCTCTGGAGAACAGTGCTACCACATGGAGACTGAAGTCCAGACACGTACCATGCCAGAAATCAAAGTTCATCAATTTGAGACTATCTCACGCTAAGCACGAGTGACTCTTAGCTGCTATTTTTGCTCCATGAGATGCATACACACATGAAGAACACAAACAAAGTCTGTGTCCCTTCTTAGAAGCCAAGAGTCAGTAAGCACTTGGAAAATTTTCTATCTCGGTATGAAAAAAGACTTAAAATTCTATAGTATGCGTACCTTCACACAGGAGAACATTCCATGTTCTACTATTTAAGTAGGAAGTGCCCTGTTTAAAATTCTCTGTGCATTCAGTATCCTCCCCTCATTTTTAAAAGGGTGAAGAAATATGCAACTCCATAATGTGACACGTCATCCCATTCTACTGGGCTGGGAAAATTCTGGAAACTGCTTTTGAGAAAAGCCACCTAATCTAGCTTGACAGCCAGCCAAGAGGCCACGACTACATTAGGATTCTTATTCCTCAGCAGACAGCAAGCCTAAATCCTCACCATATTCCACAGATGGAAGCAAGAAACATGGGCTTTCTCTAAATGCTTTTCCAGCAGTTATTTCCTGGCTGCTTGAAGCATCCCAATAGCCTCATTTGCCTGATGATTTCTGTCCATTTAGACAATCATGGAATGCAGTGAACTAGATATTACTGTTGGGAGCTGCTCTACACAAAAAATTAAAAGCAAAAGGGTAGATACGAAATGTCAACCCTGCAATTAGGCTGCTGGGTATACTGAAGAGGGAAACATGGCCTGTAGTCATTCATTAGCTGAGCTGCATAGGCCCACACTGAAACAGGCATTCAGTATTAACTGGGGTCCTGAATTACAAGTATTTCTTGAACATTATTTAACTATTACTCTGCACATACACCTGTAACAGGCAAAACCCCAGAACTTACCCTATTCCTATTCAATTTCAGTTCTAGGATGCCCAGAATGTGGCTAATTATACTGAAGTCTTAGAAACATTCCTGTTGAACTCAAGACTGTATACACACCATACATGTGTTTTAATGTAAAGTGATTAGCTTCTAGGGCAAATAACATTTCTTCTAATAAAAAGTAAATTCACCATCCTCCCAACTCACTGCCTTGCCCAAAGGAAAAGATGCCCTTACCATCCTACACCTTCGAAGTCTCACTGCTGGCTCTAAAGCCAAACTGCTGGAAGAAGCTGTCTCATCCCTTTAAAACTCAGGACTCCTCAAACACCATGGCAGCTGTTTGACCAGTATGACAGGATTTTGGAATTGCAGGTCCTGCCACACCTTTAACCCAAGCTGGTTAAGCAGTGGTTCTTCTGCCTCTAAATATGGAAAATGATGCAAAAAATCCAGTCTTCCATGAGAAAATAAAAGACCCCATGCCAGCCTCAGGTATCCCCATTCTTGGCTGCCACAAGAAGGCTTCAGCTGACCTGTAACTCAGCACCATCCACAGAGCCTTCTCTCTTGCACACATAGATATCAACTCAATTTCCCACCTTGTGTAGGTGAGGCATGACGGGAAGGGCAGGCAGTATTTATGGTAGCCAAGTGGGCACGCTGAATCACAGAAAAGGAATTCTGGATATGAAGTCCAGCCCATAGAGAAGAATGAAGCACTCAAACAGGGATTCCTCATCATCTTCTCTATATAATACCATGTGGCACTTCAGTTATTTGCCATTTCATATGTTAATCCATACAAACATGCACTTGTAAGAGCAAGGATAGAAGCAGAAAGGAGAAAGACTTCAAGAGTTTGCTTTTCTTCCCCTTTCTACTTCCCCTAAACAAATCCAGCTTCATAACTAGAAAACAGTCTCTCATCCCCAGAAGTTTTAGAGGATTTCTGCGAGGGTGGGGAAACTGCACAGAACATAATCACAATCCTTCCTTCACTACAAAGGAGAACGGGTACGAAGGATCAGATCGTTCAACAGTATCCAAAAGAACAATGTTGCGCAGGAAAAATCATTACATTGACCAGGTTGTCAACTGAAGTGGAAGAAAAAATGCTGTTCCTTTGGTTCTGCCACAGCAGGCACTGGCCAAGCCTGTCTGTGGAACGGCCAAGCCTAAGACAGTCTTCCTATATAGGTCACTGGGCTCAGCCTACATCTGCATTTTTGGGTACGTTAAGCACTAGTATTTCCAGCATGTTACCTTCCTTGGTAGGAAATTCTACATAAACTTGGCAATTGAAAGCATACGGAAGAAGTAAGCTGCGGGAAAACTTGGCTTAGCCAAACACACCAAATAAAGATCAGGACAAAGCTGGGAATGTCAAAGCTAACAGAGACAAAACCACTGGAAACTGGAGTTCCAATGTGAAGAATGTCATTGTTCATTAGGTTAAAGTCTCCCTGCTTTGGTTTCATCCTAAACACACACAAAAAATAAAAGGTGAGACACATCTTGGTGATGAGAGGCCATTAAACTATCAGGTCCCTACTGTTACAGTATGCCATAAACGTCAATGAATTTTGCCTCAGTACGGAAATGCTTCTCCCTGTAGATAAATGCAGCCATACTCATGCTTTTATTTTTCTATTAAACAAAAATAAAAGGAAACTCAACCACCACAGCTATTCTTTTTGAGCAAGAACAAAAGCTATTCATGTATCAAATGCATGCTGGCAACGCTCTGTTCAGCAGCAGTAAGAATAAACACATTCATTAACCATGAGGATCTTCTAGCTGCCAAGACAGACTGAGAATGTCTCAAAAACCCATGGGTAGATCACTGAGCACGGAAAACCCTGAAAAGCAATTGTCCTGCTTTATGCTTGTTGTTCAGTCCAGCTACCAAATGTGCCAGCCGCTGAACAATGGCTGTCAATGAATTAATTGTTATGTAGCTTGCTTTTTACAGATGCTGACTTTAAAGGGAAAATTTGTTGTTTCATGGTGGACACATGCATGTACATTGATGGACAGAGGTAAAGCTGCACTCGGTTAGCATGTTACGGAGGTAAATTATAGAATAAAAGTATTGTTACATATTTAAATATACCCATAATCAAATATATATTTTTAGTCTTCCAGTACTGTTCAAGTGCATCACAACAGGAAAACAAAACACATAAAACAAACATACTGCCCAACCCGCCCCCCCCAAAAAAAAAAAAAATCCACCAGGCACTTGCCTTCAGGAGTCCTTTCTCCAAAGAACAAGCCCAGAACACTGATGAATACTTACTGCTCTCACTCCTCCCTACCCCGAATAAAGCAGACATTTAGGAATGCCAAGTGCTTCCCAAAACAAGGGAAATCTAGAAACTAATTTAAAAATGTGACACTGGACTTCAGTAATTCCCATAGTTCCCATAGAATCAGGAAAAACACTAAGTTATTGGCAAAAGGGAAGACCTGGGAAACAAGTGATGGGAAGTTGGGTTGGGGGAAGCTTTGTGAAGTTGACTGAGAATCCACCAAAAGCCAGCCAGAAAATTCAGAGGCAATGATGCACCAGGCACAGAGAATAAGATCATTTTGTTGAAGTATGCGAGGCAGAACTGAAGTCAGACTCATAGAACAGTTCCACTCAAGGTGAGGGAGCTGTCTCATTTAAATAGGACTAGCATTGCAGGCATGTTTATCGAAAAAAAAAAAAAAAAAAGAGTGCTCAGAATTTAGCAATAGCTGCTTACAGGAATTGGCAAGAAAGAAGAGCGAAAGGAGACCATAATCAGATCAAGTTTACAGGATGAGACTGGTGACAGCAACAGAAAAGTAAATGGAATGAGCTAAGAGCCCATGTACTCAAAGTTTTAAAGGAGAGATTAAGAAAGCTGAGAGAAGAGAAAGGCCAGGGTGTGAAAATGATGGGAGGTTTTTCAAAATCATAAAGACAAAATCATAAGGGGAATGAAGAACTGATATTCACCAAATCCTGTGTAACTAGAAAGATAAATACAGGTAGAAGCCAGTGTGAGATTGGAAAACAGGAAATCGAAACAGAAGGAAGTGCTAGAAGAAGTTCCTGCTGTGTGGGGAACAACCACCAAAAGAGAAAGGTAACCACAACAGAAGGCAGAGAGGTTTGAACAGAGGGAAGCAATTCAAAGCTGTTATTATTTCATCAATACTCTTGTAAACATTTAATGTTTAGAAGACAACCACCCAGCCCGTAGCACCAAACACAACCAGAGCAACCTATTCAATATTCTCAGAACACTAAGCACGCAAGGTATGGCGGGATCTTACGCACCCAGAACAGGACAGCCACAGATACAGGATTTTCCCATCTTCCGCATAACGCGAGTAAAGCATTTTATTAACAACCTTTTGATCCTTAAGGAGTTATCTTGGAACAATCATTCTTTTTCAGACTGGGAACAGAAAGAACAGAAATTCAGCCTTTCAAACACAACGATGAACGATGGAGGATGGATGGACACAGGACACAACACCGGGATAGGAATTCTATGCACCCTAGGCACACCCTGGGAAATGAAGTGACTACAGAAAAGATAGATTATGACTACCTATAATTGCAATCAGTGCAGCAAGGTAGAAGTTACACTACCTGCAAGCTCAGACAATACCAACTCTTCCCAAAGATACCTCCCAGTTGAGAGAAAAAAGGATTCATAGTTTGATCCATCCAGTGATGTAACTTTATTGAAAAAAAAAATCTACTTTTTTTAATTGCAAACAAAATAAGACACAGAACAGGTTATCAGCACAACGAAATTCCCAAGGACGCTAGGAGAATTGCCCAAGACACACTCCTACATGCATCTGGAAAGAGTAATTAGTACAATGAACAAAGGAATCATGCAAACTAATGAAGGGGCTAGGCAATTTAAATCACAGCCCATTCATTCTCTCCTTTTTCAGCAAAGGATGAGGGAAACCTACATGGCATATTAAGCAGTTAGCTCTTGAATTACAGAGTATATCATGCCAAAATCATTGCAAATAGCAAGTCTTCAGACATGAGAAAGCACACAAAGCTAACTTACTGAAGAAGGCTAACAATACTGTTACACATTTTAAGAGAAAAAAAGGAAAAAAAAAACACAAAAAAACCCCTCTGTCAGTCAGATACCTGTCAAAAGAGTAAATCTATACTCCAGTAGTATTTCAGACTTCCATTCCCCCTGTACTCTCCATTTCCAGAAGGACAGAATTTGTCTGACAGCAGCTGACATTCAAGGAAAAACAGCAATCAGACTAAGAGGCTTTTATAATTCACAAAATTGGATTATTGGGCAACACTCCACTTTACCATGTCAAGATTACAGCCCTTCCCGCTCTACAAAACAAAGACTGCAGATGTTAGAGAAGGAAGCCTGCAACGCCAGCTGCTGTTTCATTAGCACCTGATGAAGTATCCAGGTCTGCACTGCAATTACAGGAAAGACACAGACACTTTCAAAAGCCCTTCTATTCTCTTTTGAGCAAAAGGGACACTAGATGGTGCTACATCCGTATTCCTGTCGTCATGTTCTCAGGTGAACGATAGAAGCAAAAAAAAAGTTCAAAAGGAAAAAAACAACAGGGACAAGACAGGTGCCTCACACACGCAGTAGCAGCCTGTCACTTCCATGTCACACAGTGCTGACCCACTGTCCACCAGCCTCAGAACCTGAGCATCCTTCTGCCCATTCACCTGTAGGAGCTCCACAAGTGATAGCAGTAGAAACTCTGTTAAGGCAGGCTACAGTGAACTTTTCTCTTAAATACTGCTTACAAAAACCAAAATGAACTAATAATAACAATAAAAAAAAATCTACTACGGCAGCTACTGAATCTCTTTTCAGGTTTAATACTATCAGCATTTAGAAAATACATGTTTGACCAGTAACATAACTAGTTCCTAACTCTCAGTCTATACTCTTTGACACCTTTAAAAAGCACAGTAAAGAGCTGGAACTCAGAAAAATCAATTTAAAAAACCAAACAAACAAAACAACAACCAACCAAAAAAACCCACCCCTATTTCTACTGCAAGTCTTACCCTGTTGTCTCCAGGTCACAAACAGCACAAATATGCTGCTGCAGAACAGCTAGTTCATAAAAAAAAGCACTACAGGATCACTCAGTAAACCACACCTGGCTGACAACTAAGGAAGAAGAAATAGATTCAGAAACTGCATTGGGCTTGACAGAGCATGAGATAGGAAGGCACGCACTGAACTCCATTTAACAAAAACTACTTTTAAAAATTAAAATTAAAACAGTAAGACAGAGTTTGCCTTGCCTTTCAAGGAACTGTAATCAAGAAGGCATCCTGATTCATGAAAGAAGCTGGTTGTCTGGGCTTGCAGTCAGAAACAGAAAAACATTAAGCTAACGTCTCCCAGTTGCCAGGGGAGGGAGGGAAGGCAAGACAGGACACGGCCAACAGAACAGCTTGCAAGAAAGATCCTTCCACAAGTGGCCTGGAAAAAAATGATGCTACCAGGAATGCACCTATGTAACGTGCAGAGTTTTAGTCTACCTACCCAGCAAATACCTAGAGGGCCATCAAAAGAGTGACCCCTTTATAACTGAGCTCTAAACCCATGAATACAAGAAAGGAGGGGTGGGGAGTCAGTTTCTATTTTACGTAGAAGCATACCTGACTGAAAGTGACTTCAGTGTTAATCCTGCTGCTTGTCTTCTCAATGGAATAGGGATGGACATGCAGAGCATTTCTCCCCTTCTTTCTATTTTCTTTTTTTCAGAATATCAACCCTTAGCAACTATACAGCAGTTGGGCTGAGCTAAGTTAAGGTATACTGCAAAAGTATCTGCTGATGGTCACCATTAACTCATTCTATGACCTACAGACAATTCTAGAAATGGCTGGAAGTAACTCCAGATAAAAGTATCTGGCATTCAGTTAGAAGGGCCTCAGCCATATTTCTGTTTTTCTCAGCCCTCTCGTTTGTCCCTCCCAAAAACTCAGCTGACTCCTCAAACATTCACAAAAGACCTTGAACTGACAAGGTCACTTTAAGCTAAAAGCAGCCTCACAGCTCAGCTAACAAACTATGCATTTGGAATGGAAACTGCCTGTCATTTCATGGACATACCCATGACTAAACTGAGTTACAGTGATTATTCAAACACACAAACAAACAAACAAACAAGGTCATCTGACCACATCACTACAAATCTACTTAAAATACCACACTTAAACACACATTCCATTTATTTGTATGACTTCTATGATAAAGAAGGCATTTAACCTCTCATACAAGCATGCAGAAGAAGCTCCTCCTTAACTTTTATAGTTCCAGAATTAACATGACAAATATGGAACACTTTTGAAAACCAAAAAGTTGTACAGTCAAAACATGTTACATGCTGTTTCTCTCACTCCCTTCTCCTGCAAAGCAACTCTCATATCAACATTAAAATCTAAATTATGTCGAACATTAGGACAACCATTCCATAACTTTAAGCTGCAGCATTTCCGTCTCTTCATTCCCGAGTTTCAGTTGGTTTACTTTCCAAACAAACTTCAAATGGTTGAACTTCCCAAGCACGTAACTACAGTATCCTAGTTTGGTCAAAACTATTTGCAAGAGCCTTAAATCTTACAAAGTGCTTTCACTGAAATATAGATGCTTGTGAAATCACTTCTTAAACAAGAAAAAATTTGCAGAACAGCAGCAGCATTGTCCATGAACCAGATATCTCACCAACAGTTTAAGAACAGAAGCTTAACTATCCATTTCCATATCCTTCCCCAGATAAAAGATGTGACTGCTTACCAGTAATGGTGCAGGCATCTCTGTACTCTCTGTATTCTGGCACATCATCTTCCACTGCTTCACTTACATAGTGCTCTTCGTGAATGCCTGTCTCACAGGCTAAGACTGCATGATTCAAAAGCTCCGAGGGAGGCACAGTGGTGGCCAAAGTGCAGTCGTGCAAAGCTGTGGCGTCCAGCTTGGCAGGTTTCACAGGGCTGTACAAACTGCCATCAGGGGTACCAGCACTGGAGACTGGGGCTGGCTGGCAGAAACACAACACTTTCTCTTTGCTGGAGTGGGCTTCAAGAAGTCTGCAAAACACAAAAGAAACAAATGTTTAATTCAAGCTATTCCAAACAGCATAAACCAGAACAGATAACTTTATTTTCCTTAAACATTAGCTTAACCTGACAAATTCAGCAAACACTAAAAACCAGTCTTCCCAGAGCAGCTGCCTATCTTTGCACTTTGCACAGTCCCATCAAGTAGCAAAGGGCTGTTCCTTTTACAGTGTTGTTTACTAATGGCTGATTAAACATCCGTATTTTTGCCTAACCCAACTTGGGTTAAGCACAGTCCATCCACCTTGGCTCATTCACCCACAACATTTCTCTCAAATGGGAAAGCTCTGTGTAACCCAGATTACTGCATGGATAACACCATACAGGTAACTGCACATCACCGTTTGATTTACTGACACTTTAATAACGTAATAACTTGAAGTTGACTGCTACCCAACAACACAGAAGTGATTAGGTGCTTATACTATAAGGCTTATCCTCTCCACGGGGTCCCCCTGCACAGCCCAGCTGGCATCTTCACTCCCTGCACAGTGTCCAAGAAACAGAAATCAAGGTGCACGGGGTTAAGGGAGCATCCTCCCACTGGAGAGCAGCAAACAGGGAACAAAGTCTCTCTAAAACAGACACCAGTGACCCCAGCAAGACTAAATTGGCCAGAGAGGAAATGAAGAAGAGCACCTCCTATCCAAAAACTTCACCAAACCTTTTGGGTAAGGGACTAAAGGCACTGCAATAAGAGGTGGTAAGGTATTACTTCGGTTATCAGCAGTGTAAGAAAACATGCAAATGCTTGTTACTGGTAGGAAAGGAAACAATCATGTGATTGCAGAAAACCAGACATGGCAAAGGACCTGAAAGGCAGGAAAAGACAACTTTATATGCAGTAGTTACAAAGCATAAGCAGCAGCAGAGGAACAGGCCACCCCAGAGCACCCACACTACATGGGAAAAGCAGGAAGACAGCCAGCAAGGAGACACCAATGCACTGGTCTGCAAGCAGGCGTGGATGTAACTCAATATGCAAGTGCAGCAACATTTGCATTTCTGCATGGTATCACTGAAACTCAAAATAGTTCTCATACTGAGAGGCTCAAATCCTGTACTTTGTAATAATCATAACAGCTACAGGGAGAGATTAAATTAAATGATAAATTTATGATACCATACTCTCCCACAAATGGTACTCTACTGTGGCAGCTACAAAAAAATAAAGTTTTACTCAACTGCTTTAACAGAAAATCTGACGGTTCCCCTGCAGAGAGCATCCATTATTCCTGTGCTATCACAGTACATACTGAGAAGAACAATAGGGTCACTTGTACTGATTAATTTTAAAATGGTCCCCTTTCAAGTGGCTCTTTAGGAACAACAAGAGAGATGACTGATATTAAAAGTTAGTTATACAAATGAAGTTGGAATCAAAACGCAGGTTTTTTTTCCCCCTCTGTATTCAAGACAGAAACAGCTTAAGATATAAGCAAGACAACACACTGGAAATACACACTGATTGATTAAAAGGGCTCCATGTTGTCCTAGTTGCTACCACACATCTGAGAAACATGTTTGTTTTGGGAAACTGTTCAGTAAGTCTGGTGTTATGAACAAGTGCGTATCTGGGAGCAAGTAACTGAAAGCATTAACAGCGCTTTTCAGCTCTTGTTGCCCTCCTCTTCCCTACTGCCCATGCCCTGGAACTACAGGACACCAGCAGCATAACACTACCAACCAAAACAACACTGATAACCAAAGTGTGATTTGCAGGTGAAAGTCTTCAAGTGAGTTTTGGGAATCTGAGATCTTGTCACTTTTTGGGACCCGCTGACATTCACCACCTCCTATACCTGCTCACCTTTACTCATTCACCACTTCACCTTCCCCACGCTTCTTGTCAAAGATACTTTGGTCCAGAATGTAAGGCTGCAAGTTGCGACAGAAGTTTGGGTTGAATGAGTTTCAACTCTCCCTCTTCACCCAGCTTAACCCTGACCCCAGTGAGGTCCCACAGAACGAGCTCTCCCCTCCCGTAAGCTGCACTCCACCAGCTGCTGCCTTCTCACTGTTCAGAACAAGGAGACAGAGAGACCACACGTTCAGAAACAAAGTCTTCCGTGCTCTGCCTCCACACAAGCCGTTTCACTGTTGGCAGTCGTGAAAACCATGAACAAACAGAGCTTTTTGAAAAAACAAACAAGCAACAAAACCAGCCCCCCAAAAACTCCCATCAGCCAGTCTCCCTGGCCTGCTGCAGAAACTCAGGTAAAGTCTACAGGAGAAAGTCAAGTTCTGGATTACAGAAGAGAATTTGCCTTCATCTTAAAGCCTTGTATCACAAAGGGAAGAAAGCAGGCATAAATGTCTAGGTCTGCTCCCTTTCAGACTTATTTAATATCCTCTATTTCCATACACACAGTGGAAGAACGTTGTTCAGACTATATCCATCAAACCCACAGAGGCACTGTTTGCATGGCCTCTCTCGCAAGGCAAGTATTACCGGAGGTGCACGCTTCTGCTTTAAACTTTCATCTAAATCTTCCTGCTGCAGAAAAGAAACAAAAACTAGACCTGAGCAGTATTTACCATATTGCCAAAAAAAGCCATGAAGAGAAACAGACACTGCAACTACTATACCCATGAAATATGAAACATTAATATTATTCTTTAGTCAGTCTCACCTGCACATATTCATAACAAGATGATGTAAATCATTATTGCAGTGTTTTATATTTATTCCTTCTGACATTTAAACAAGTACACGATTTATAAGTCAGATTATTACTTTTCTTGAAGGAAGTACCATGCATTTCATTCTTTCTACTTTGTAATGTCAACAGCAGCCTGCACACAGCATTTAAATAATTCTTCCATCTAATATGACATAATTCAGCTTTTGCCTCAGTGACTGTATTATGCCATTTCTACCAGTCTAGATACAATGACAGTTTGGGGCCAACAAACTGACCTAGGCCTAAGCAAATATTTGATTTGGAATGTTTAAATTTAATTCTTCAGTGTAAAATTGTTTGCAAAAAGAGCACAGTACCCTTAAGTTTATAATCTAAATGTTTTTAACAGATGAGGAACTTAAATTCTATACACACCAAACACCATTGCCATCTAACAGTACACCTACACAATAGTTTGAACTCTGACTGCAGTGTCACTAAGATTCAATCAAGAACACAGGGTTCTGACTGCAGCATACCCATGACAGCCCAGTTGGGGTTAGCCAGGACTGCACTCCACTTTAAAAAAGCTATCCAGCTGTAAGTACTCAGGCAAAGCATTTCAAAGCTAACTGAAAATTAAAACTGTTACACATTTACATCAGACAACAGTCAAGATTTGAGGGGTTGGAGGTAAAGGAAAAAAAAATTTCCACATCAGCCAGCCATTTCTGGGTTCTGGCCATTAAAAAAAAAAAAAAAAGTCCATTGTTTGTTTGCAGAGTGTTTTGTGGGGAGGGGGCTGAGTTTTATACACCATGTATTTCATACAAATGCTAATAAAATAAACCACTTGCTGTATCACAGCCTTTTGAGATAAGGTTTTTCTGCATTCAGGATTAAACACAATTTAACTCTGAACCTAAAGACAGTCTGAAAGCTTCAAACTGCACAGGTAAGTGCCCAAGCTGACAAGCTAAATCTAATCTAAAGTAACCCACCCAAATCAGTAACGAAAATTTAAGAAACTTCAAGCCAACAGCTTTGATCTACTGATGCATCCCTGCTGACCAACGTATTGGCTCATTCAGACAGAACCTTAAGGTACCAAGGGATTGAGAGAACTTTCCACTCTTAGCATCCGCCTGGAGTTACAGAGCTCTGATCTTGTATTCTCATTTACTAATTTTCAATTACTAACTACTAACTGATGGTTACACACTTCAGAGGGTTTCAGGATGTGCACATTCCTCCCTTTAATGTATTTGCAAGAGTCCCATCAGAAGTGTTCTTCCCTATTTTTTACATCCCTTTGTAAACCTACTCAACACCTCCGTTTCAGTAAAACGTAGCAGACTTAGTAAGTTCTTTAAAAAGAACCCTCAGGCTTTTTATTTACACGAAAAAAAAAAAAAAATCTTTCTTCAGATGCATAAAGTCCCATGTAGACACTGGAGCAAATCAAAGCCAGTTTATACGTCTGTCTAATCTGTGAAATAGATTCACATGCTGGCCTACCCTCAATTCAATACAGCCTTCAGTCTTCATTTTGGAAAATAATCACTGAATTGACCAAAGGAACTTAATAAGACTGGCTTCAAGCATTCAACTTGCCTATTTTTTTACTAATTCACATCTTCCATCTACAAAAGTTAGCATTTTTAAGTTTAAAAATAATTTCTTCCCTGAGTAGGTGAGCTCAAAAGCCAGTCAAAATGCCGACGTCCATTTAAGCACACTCCATCAGACCATAAAGGAACCACTATTCGCAATAGGTCTGGCTTTTACACACACACATAATCACTATTTAACTTTTAGATAAAAACTGAATTTGATCCCAAATCATTTACTGAGTTGTTTTAATCTTGTTTTGTATTATATACCCACTTATAAACCATGGAGTTTTATTTTCCACCCAGGAACTCGCTTTTAAATATGCAGAATGCTGACCGCTTAGTTAAACCTCAAATGGCCCAGCCAAATGCCATCTTTTCAGATAAGTCATGTGATATGAAGGATCTTGACAGGTACATGCCTCCCAAAAGAGGGACCTTTCTGCCTATGAAACCATTAAAGAATGTTTTCAAGCTAAATATTTGAAGGGTTTCTAGAATCACTTTTTATAAAGCCTCATAACCAACAAGTATTAAGCAGATGAAGGCATCCAAAACCAGAGTAACACCCAGCTAACTGCATGGCAACGTCATTTAGATGAAAAAAGTCACCACTAGGGAATGAAAGCCAGAGTAGCAGAGCAATAACCAAAAAGATGCTTAAATGATGGCATAAACATATAAAGCATAAAACCTTACTCTCACTATCCCCAAAGCTGCTGCTGTGACCTTGTTTGACCATTAAGTCATCCATCAACACAGACTCATGTTTTCTCAAGAAGTGATGCAAGTCAAAACACCACAAACAAAAAGCCCCATAAAGAACAGAAAAAAAAAAAAAGACAGGAAACCACCCCACTGTTCTCCACAAACCAAAGTTTCTCACCACTAGGATTTGGCCTTCACAAAGAGCCCATCAGTCTCTCCTCCCCCAGGCCAAGGCAGAGCAGTAGCATACTGTAAGACAAGCCCTGGCGCTGACCTTCGCAGCTGTGCGCGCACAAGTGTGCTCGCCTGGCTTTATGTAACACTGCCTCTCGCTGCTCTGAAGTTCCTTCAGGCAGATACTGCAGGGTTCTATAAATAGTTCTTCCTTGTGTAAGGCTTGCATTACACGAAGAGCTTTTTACAGCTCCCACTCCTTTTATTTAATGTAGGCCACCAAACTTGCCTTCCTCCCCGCCCCCGTGAACAAATAAAACTGAAAACAGTTAAAAATTGGTGCATTCCCTTTCCTGCAATGCACCACGCTGCTGGCTGGGAGATCTCAGCTACAGATGCTGTGTGCCTGCCTGGGAAAGGGAAAGCTGCTCAGCCATCACCACTAAGACAGAATGGATGAGAACTGCATGTGCAGGCAAAGAAGGAATTTGTCAGGTACTAAAAGCAAGTTCAGAGGTACAGCAATGCCAACTACAAACACCTCAGATGTACTTTCCAAACTCCATGAACATCCCCTTCGGTACATTAACACGCATGCTGCCTACCAGCATATTGCCTCCTGACACTAAAAAAAGGGCAGGTTTCAAAGACTTGTCAAATAGCTCAGGTATGGGCGAAACTATCATACCAGCAGCAAACCAAGTCCCCAAATAGTATGGATGGGAACAGTGATAAAAGAAACGTGAAAAACAGTGTTTCTACACCACAAGACCATAAAACTTCTCCACAAGCCTCAATAACTTCCAAAAGACAGGGAATTCATACAATCATAGAATGGTTTGGGTT
>NW_010101432.1:0-1209 GCF_000699245.1 Pterocles gutturalis
ACGCCATCAACATCTACGAGGAGTTCTTTGCAGAGGAGGAGATGGTGGAGGGGGAAGACGAGCCTCCCTCTGCAAAAACCATCCATGTCCTCAGGTAGCACACCCCGCCGGGCTCCCCGGGCTCCCCGGATCCACAGCAGGCCCCCGGGAGTTAAACTGCCTTTGGAGGCAAAGGAGGGGAAAAGCTGGTGGCTTTGGGGCAGTGCTGGAGCCTTCGGTGGATGGAGAGCCCTGCGGCAACCCCCTGCTCCATGGCTGTCCCTCCCCTCCCCGCCACCGCCCTGCCCCGGCACTTTGGGGACAGGTACCACGGTCCAGGGACAGACACAGATCTGAGCAGCTCTAACAGCGCTTTAGATATGACCTTTTCTTTCTTTTTTTTTTTTTTTCTTTCGTGCCTCAAAGATTGTTTTCAAACGTCAGGGGCTGTCAGGTCATTTCTAGAAGTCAGATCCCGTAACATAATTGGATTCTTAGAAACCTCTGACTGGAAAGACTTTATTAAACCACCGACTCTTCCCCCACCCAGCCCCCAGGAGAATCGTTTCCTGCACTCGATGCTCAAGGGCTGCAGCTCATTTTAATGGCGATTCCCCGCAGTTTCCTTCGGGAGACAGCCATCCCAGGGCGTGACGGAGCTGTTAGCAAACCCACAGCTCTCTCCGATGTCCTGTCCTCACAAAGGGATCCCAACGTCACCAAGAGGACGGCCGCGCACCTCTCCTGGCACCCCGACACCTGCAGCAAGCTGGCGGTGGCATACGGCAGCCTGGAGTTCCAGCGGGACGGCCAGGAAGTGAGCTCCGACTCCTACATCTGGGACCTGGGTAAGGGGAAGGGGTGGCTGGCAGCCGGTGATGCTGCCCCGTGTCTTCAGAGACTGTAGCGGAGCCTCGCAGTGCTCCGGGGGGGTGAGCGGGGGCTCGGGTTCTGCTCTGCCCACAGATCGATGCAGAGAAGGGGAGAAATGGACCCTGAAAGCTGGGCAACCACTCACATCCTGCCCCAGGGCTGGGGGAGCTGGAGTGCCTGTGACCACAGCAGGCAGCTGAGCCCCGCTCCGCTTCTGTGCGGCTCTGCGTGATGCGCTTCTCCTTGATGCCGAAAGAAAGAGGCAGCAAAAGCCCAGGCTGAGAGCTGCCCTGTTCTGTCAAAGACTCTCAGACCCGTTGTACTTTGGAGAGAAAAACACAAAGAAGAGGGGTCGGG
>NW_010101433.1:0-3367 GCF_000699245.1 Pterocles gutturalis
GCACTGGCTAACAGCTGACATCTTCCTGCCAACACACAGGGCTGCAGCAAGGAACCTCTCAGATGAGTTGCGCAGACAAAGCCAATGTTGAGTAGGTTACACTGGGTGTGTTTCAATGTCCTGCAACAGCTGAAGCTCAGCGGGACCCGCTGCCACCACGCACCAGGATCAGGCCCACCGAGCTGGCCAAGATCGGGCTGTTTTCTCCCAAAACCCCCAACTAACTTTTACTCTTCTTCCTTCTAAAGATGAGGCTGTGCCCGCTGGTGTACGCCACATCTAGAGGAGCTTTTTCACCTGCATGGAGATGAGGAGGACTCCTGAAAGCGTCCAGCGCGATGCTGGGTACCTCCCTCACCCCGTGCTGTGTTCAGGGTGACCGGTGGCACCAGGTGACCGCATTCTCCTCCAGCCCCAAACGCACCCACGGGGTCAGTGTTAAACGACAGAATGTTGCAGGACAATGGGACTCCCCTTGATTTATATTTGTTTCTCATTATGTAGCTGCTTCAAAAAGCAGCTGAAGTTTAAACAGGACTAGCTTAAAAGGTAAACATTTCTCACAGCTTTTTCATCAACTACATTAAATATAGTGGAAAAAAAAAAGCCCCACAATATTTTCTGTATTTGGTGAAGATGACGTACTCCTTGCCTTAAGCGTGTGCCAGATTACTCATAAACCTGGACCATATGCCACTGCAATTTACTGATGGGCCCAAGCTGTTTTGGTAGATACAAAATCCGAGGGGATTAGGGAAGCTCGATCCACACTGAAAACAGAGCAACAGTGGTGGGGCAGCTGCTTGCTCTCTTTGCTCACTCTCAATTTAGGTCAGTAGCCAACAGCCTGGCCACCCGAGACGCTGGAGAACCGCGCGGGGCTGTGCTGGGGCACAGAGGCTGGCTGCAGGTGGGGGGGTCCAACGCTCCCTCCAGGGTGCTCGCCCCTCCTCGTGACCCGGCACCCAGCTGGGTCCGTGCAGCGAGGTGATGGGCAGGAGCAGAGCCACTGGCCCTGGTTCCTCCAATTTGAC
Source organism: Pterocles gutturalis (assembly GCF_000699245.1). Classification (NCBI taxonomy): domain Eukaryota; kingdom Metazoa; phylum Chordata; class Aves; order Pterocliformes; family Pteroclidae; genus Pterocles; species Pterocles gutturalis. Next base: position 1,035 of record NW_010101433.1, read on the forward strand.
AGAGCCCGGCTGCCAGATCTCGCTGAAGAGCCCTCGACTCAAAACCAGACGAGTATTCCTCTCCCTTCCCCATCCCGTCTGCACCCCAGGCCAATGCACCCATCAGCGCTGCGTGGCTGTGCCCAGCGGCTGCGTGTCCCTCGGGGGGTGGCCAAAGCCCAGGCGCTGCGGGAGGGGAGCGGAGGGGCTCAGCTCCAGCAGCAGCTTGAGCCCAGCTCCCTCCTGCAGACCTTGCCGGGGGCCTGCGTGGAAGGCAGCCAGGGCTGGCAGGTCACCACGGCTCTATTTCTGTGTGCCCTGCCCCAGAAAGGGGGCTGCCTCCAAGGAAGGAAGGGGACAGCTCACCTGAAGGTACTGCGCTCGCCCTCAGCCAGACCCTGGCTCCCCGGCCGCTGCCTCGGCTTCTTCCTAAAGAGGCTGATACTCATCAGAAATACCGACACAACGACCCGCTGAGTCCACAACAGCCCATCCAATACCTGGCAGAACAGGTAACTCAGCAGCTACCCAGTAAGTGACTTCTCCACTAGGTCACTGCAACCTCTTTCCCCTCCAACACCATCTTCAAGTTCTACTTTCCGGAGAAAAAAAGAGAAGCTCCCCTGTCCCCTTGAGGAAAGGCACCGTGTGCCATCAGGGGATTACAAAATGCTGCAGGGGGTACACGGGAGCTGGGGATCAGAGAGGCCGGGTGTGCGCGCCCAGCCCTGTGTTCAGATGAGCAGCACTCCGGGTCACGGCCGCTACGCACCGAGTGTCGCACCTAAACAATGCAGAGCTTGTTTGAACATCCCTCCACCGGGGGTAACTTGGGATCGTAACTTCTCATCACTGAGATGCTCATGATCAGCACAGCCCCATGGAGTTCCCAGCTGGCAGAGCCGGCGGGGTGTTTCACTCCCCACGGGCCTTCGTACCCTCACAAGGATGAGCTGCACCCAAAGATTGTGAAAGTGAAACCTTCCTTTTGGAGTTATGTCTCCTCCCAGGACACTCAGGCCCCATCACTCCCCGTCCCATCTGCTCCAAAGTCTCCGGTTCTGCCAAAACCCTTTGGCACCAGTCCGGCAGAGCAGGGTCCAGGCGGCTCTGTGGAAACGAGCCCCGGGGCTGCCAGGAGGCAAAACTCTTGTACCTGATTTGAACAGTCTTTATTAGGTTTTTGCTTTTTCTTACAGGTTTGTCCTCCTCAGGTTTCTCTGTCATTGCTGCGTCCCAGAGCGACCCTGGAAGACGCGCGCCTCCTCCTCCGGGCAGGGCAGCCGGGATCGAGCACGGCTGCTCCGCGTTTCTCACGCCCAGATGTGCAATGCAGACGGGGCTTGCAGAAAGGGACGAGGTCTGGCTGATGAGAATCGTCTACAACTTTTATTAAACCCATCTTCCTTTTCTAATTATTATAATAGTTCCCAAAAACATCGTCCGTGGACTTTAAATGATTGGTGACTGTGCGTTTTAATGAAAGCTGTGGAATTATCCTGCGCTTGGTGCCACATGGCCCCACACAGCAATGGAGATGCTGAATAATTTTTAAAAATTTATAGTTTACGAGATGTATTTCCCATCTGTGGCAATACAGTAGCTCCCGAATGCATTCAATTTCACTACATTAACAACACCTCTTCAAAACAACTGGCTTCACGCCGCAGGATGGTTCTATAACGACCCGAGAAGCGCGTTGTGATGTATACACATGTTGAGATTAACATCACTGAAGACTGAGTGCTACCAAAGCACATAAACCCTTCGTCCAAACCAAGTGCTTTTACCCTTCCAATTAATGCACTGCTGTTCGAAGTATTAATCCCATTAATGCAGAGAGAAAGGAGTTCCTTTTGGCACTTTGCAACAGCTCAGACCAACAACCAAAGCCACGACAACAACGAGAACCTGGGGAGGTTAAAATGTAGCATCCATACAAGGATTAATCCCAGGGGTGAGATTAGCAGCAACTTCTCCTTCCCTTCTCTCCCCAGAGACATTCTCTGGTACAAGGCAAAAATACACAAACTGTGCCCAATTTAAAAACTGATTTTGGGATGTAAGCCAGACCAGATGGTTAGAAAAGCTAAATACCGTTGATTTATTTCTTACCCTTTATGAAGCAATATTAGAGACAATGGACCTTATCAGAACAAATGAGAATAAACATGGGGATGCAGACTCAATAGAGAATTAACAACCACAGCTACCAGATTCTATTATGCTATAATTAATTCTGAATTTGTGGACGTATTACCAGCAGCAAACATCTAGCTTTCTCCAGTGGAACCACTGCCAAACTAGAAAACCTTTCATTCAGTGCTCCTCAATTTGCGAGATACTTCAGCAGG
>NW_010101433.1:3398-8751 GCF_000699245.1 Pterocles gutturalis
AAGGGGCAGAAGATGCCAGACACGGCGCTGTACGGTCAGATGGAAAATTAGCTTAAACACCACCCCCACCGAACCCCAAGAAACCAACAGAAAAGCCCAGGTGGAGGGATGGAGCCCACCACGAGCTGAAAGTCTCTGCGAAAGGTGAGGGCTGCGACCAGGCACACCTCTGGGATGCAGCCAGAAGGCTGTCGCCCTTCCCTTCCCGGTCCTTCCGAACCAAACAAGTGGCTTTCAGCCCCCGTGTCCTCCTGCCCGTCCCGTGAAGCCAAAGGGGTCGCGCAGCCGAGGGCCAGAGCTCCCTGCGGCTCTGGGTTCTGCTCCAGAGGACCCAGTGGCACCGGGCACAGGGCAATGGCCTTGGCCCACAGTCCCGACACTGGCAGCGCTCCCCCCTGCTGCTGGAGTCAGGCAGGAGCGGGTACCAAACGCTTCTGTGGCCCATGCACCTCCATTTCCCCACCGCCCCCCACCATGACCCCCCATGGGGTGCTCCACACGCCAGCCACGGCCACCGCAGAGCTCCGCGTCCCTCGGGCAGGGGCAGGAGCGAGACAGTTTATTGTGCTGTGATGAGCGGGCGTTGCTTGTAAAGAGGTTCTGTTAATGACTTAACAAACGCTTACCGCGGCAGCTCCACCACCTCTGCAGCGCTGGGTGACTGCTGCTGGCACCGCGAGGAGATGCACTTGCTGACGAGAACGTTTCAGGCCCCTTGTTTGTGAGATGCAGCTGAGATGGGACGTAATGAATTTAGCCCTGTTTTGCTTCATTTACCACAGCTAACACACACAATAAAAGTTTAGTTTATACTCTGGAGCTGCCATGCATGAATATCTCATTATAACGGCAAAGACTTTTTATTTTTATTGGGACCTGTAACAGCATTGTGCTATGTTCATTACCAACCATGTAACACAAGTGCAGCAAGGCTTGTTCCTTCCTTCCTCCTACACGGGCAGAATGAAAACCGGGGGGGCCTGGGGGTGGGCCAGTATTTAAGCTGGCATGTTTTATTAGACTGTGGCACCATTAATAGGGACTAGATGCAGAGCAGGGGGAAAACACCAAGGAAATCGCTCCCCCCTTGGCCTGCAGCCACATCCCTGCCCCGTGCAAAGCGTGTCCCTACAGCTGGGGCCACCCTCCCACCACCCTCTGTAGAGTGCCGGGGCTCGACCCACCGCTCCGTCGAGAGCCACGCAGGGTCAAGGCCAAGGGCACCGTGTACAGACCCAGCTGCCCAACCACCCTTCCACCGCCTGGAGCATCCCTTCTGCTGCGGGGAGAAACACGCGCTCTGGCCTTTCGGAGAAAAGGGAAGGCAGGCAGGGCTGGCAGGTCAGACACCGAGCAAAGCCGGGCACCCGAGGTTAGGAAGTGGGACGAGATCTATTTTGGGACATCCTGGTCTGCTGAGCATCCTGGCTATCAGGAAAGCAAAGCTGCCACCGTCCTGTGTGGTGGACTCATCAGCGTGAGACCACAAAGGTGATGTCAACCTCCTAAAAACGCGGCCAGCAGAAAGAACCCCACGTTATCATATCCTGCCTTCCAGAGAAGCGGTTTCTTGTGACACCCGGCCAGGCTGAGCACCAGGCACCATCGGCGGGGCTGGTGAAGGCATGTGTTACCGGCTCGATGACAGTTCCTCAGGGAGGTTGGGATTTTTCTGAGAAGATGGGGAAAGCCAGCACCTTGCTGAAAGCTGGGGCTTTGTTTCACCTTCATCTCCAGGCAGGGAAAGCAGCTGTTCTCTGCCTCTGTGCAAAAGCACTTCTTTGAACCCAGCTTATCCGCTTGTAGCTTCTACAAGGTCCTATCCCCCAGCTCTTCCCTAACAGCCCTAAAGCAGAGCCAAGAGAAAGGAGCAGCTGGGAGGAGGTGGGGGATGTTTAAGGAGTCCCTGCAAAGGAGACCAACTTCTGAGAAGCTGAAGGCTCAATAAAAAAGGGACAACCCTGAAGGAACAAAGGAAGAAAATCCAAATGCAGAAAATGACAGAGGCGCAGCTTAGCCAGCGCACGCAGTGACAGACCAGCAAACAAAAGATCTGGATACTGGTTAGGTAACATAATCCTTCAGCCCAGATGTCTTTTACAAAACTGAGTCCTTAAAAACACTCAGTGTCTTTTTTTCCTTTCACAAATGTTCATATTTTGGAAAACTACCCACTGGAAGTTGCTCCAGCTGGTAACGCTCCAAGGGCTGCAGCTCTGGTGAGTCACTGGGGCACACAGTGACCTTCCGAAAACCCTCCGCAAAACCCCGCAGCCGCCCGCCATCCCAAGGTGGGAAATAACACGGAAACTGCTCCTTTTTAGGGCTCCTAAGACAGCTCAGATGTGATGAACACCAGTGCCATGCTAGTGGCAGCTGTGACTTCCAGCTCCAAAACCCAGTTTTACAGATTTTTGCCCAAAAGAGAAGGAGAGGAGCAGTGGCTTGTCCTGCATCCTCCTCACCTACTGGAAAGGGTTCTGCCTCTCCAGGCATACCAAATTCATCCCTTTTACTCCTGAGAGGTTCCTGCAAACATCTGCCTGGTGACAAGACTGCTTCTGCCTTCCCCAGCGAGATTCTCTTCCCTGTGCCCACTGGTGATGTCCCTGCTAGGCTGTTCTTCACGTGACATTTTCTTTTTACGGCTTTGATACTGTGGACCACGGAGACTTGACCTGCTGAATTATTATTTTTACAGAACTGCTCGCTTTGCATAAGGCGTGTTTTTTCTGCTCCGAGCCAGGTTCAAGAGCTGGGACTCTTCTCCAAACACGTGGCCTGAGCTCTGCGGGTCTCAAGCAACAGGGTGGACCCAGGCTGTGTCCCAAGCCAGGAGGCAGCAGCAATGGAAGGCGTGCTCCGTGCTGGCTGGGATGGGAGCCTTGAGAAAACTCTGGACAGCAAAACAGGAATTTACTTCACTGCTTCTCAAACTTTTTCAGACTTTTTATTGCAGCTGCTGCGACTTGTGACTAATTTGCATTGCTGCTCACACTTCATCATCTCTGGTCTGGCTCCTTTAGTTGGTCTCTCCCCAAAACCCGAGAAAGGTCTGAGCTGCCATCCAGCTCTGCTTGTCCTCTGCTTTCCTTCTCCCCTTTCAGCTTATTTCACCAGAAAGCCTTCTTGATCTCACTCCTGCACGGTCTTGAGCCAGTTCTCAGGCTGCATGTCCAGCGGTATCCCATCCTCCCGGGGTGGGCTCCTCACCAGCTCCGGCTTGGCTGCTGAGCAAGCCTAACGGCTGCTCTGTGCTTCCCTGACAACGGGGGAACCTTCCTGATAGTTCTGGCTCCAGTTTTGGCTGGACTTGACAGCCTGGCTCCAAGCTTGTATTGCGCCGTGGCTGCAGTGACGAGGCTGAGGGCAGGTTTCTGATTACAGAAAGCCGGGCAGCCCCCGACACGTACATCCTGTTTGTGGGATTACGCAGCAGTTACTTTATCTAAGGTCAGCTCCCACTTACACTCAGAAACTTGTCTCCAGACTCACATTTTACAGCTTGTAGCATACAAATAACTTGACACGGGACAGAAACACCTGCTTTTGCAATCTGTGGTCAGAAAAGCTCAGGAGATACGGATCTGGCAATAGATGCTGTTGGCATGACTGCACAAAACTAATGGTTCAAAAGTTCAGGTTTTTGACTCTTCAAAGGGAACTGTCAGCATAGCTCTTAAAATTGTACACGTATGGGTGGGAGGGAATGGAATTTCTCCCAACAGCCTTTAGCAAAAAACCAAATCTAACTTATACCATATGAAAGGTGCTGCTCTTACAATGAAGTTGGTGCCAAGTCACCGGGAAATGGTGCTGGGAGATGCACTGAGTGCTGCTGTGAAGATGTTCTGAACTGGAAGCCAATGGTATTTCTAGAAAGGGAGCTCTATCACTCCAACAGAAGGCAGATGAAGTTCTTGGCCTGTCGAAGTTCCTGATTCTGCAGTATTCATTGCAGAATTACACATCATCGCATTCACAGCGTTCAGCTCACCTCTGCGGGGGCGCTCCAGGGTACAGGGAAGCATCAGCTCCAGCAGCTCTCCTATGCTCCAGGACACCCAGGGCTGTGTGACAGTCACAGCGATGCTGCTCTGACCCAACGCTTCCCTCTGGCCTGAGCTGCAGCTTGGCCTTTATCTTGCCTTTGGCATCTTAGCTCATCAGGGAAACAGAACGTTTTTTGTTGGTATGGCACAACAGAGCCTCTCAGCTACGTTCAAAACACCTTCTCCCTGAACTGCTGACGTGACGGGGGCTGCCCTCTGGCTGTTCCCTTGACTGTCAGAGCCCACCTCCCATTCGGTCCTGAGCCATCCTGCCCTGGGTCAGCTCGGGGACATGATGCAGGCACGCTTGTCCCTTCCTTGCCGCTCACACTCCCCACAGCGACTCCAGAGGAGGGCAACATTTCGCTGTCCTGCAGCCCCGGCGTGCCCTGCATGCCCTGCAGGCTGGAGCTCACGCAGGTCTGCAGGCTGCGAGCCAGAGACGCTTCCCTCCTCCCAACGTGCAAAACCAAACAAAGCAACCCCTCCTCGAGAGGCAACAAGGGCAGTGGAAAATGGGAACAAGAACTTTGTGCTGCATCTGCTGCTCAGTGTTGAGTGATGCCATGGAAGCGGTGAGACACAGCTGGCTGCGCCTAAGAAGCCGGAGCTGCACGGGCAGGTCTCCTGGGGAAGGGGCTCGTGCCCTGCTCCTCCCAAATCCCACCTTGTTCGGAGCCAGAGCGCTCTCCCCTCTGCCACCCCGCAGTGGCAGGGGGACGGGTGTGACACGTGCTGGGAGAGGAGACCGCTGCGCACATCTGGCTTTGGCAGCCGGCTCTGTCTGCCTTTGGCCCGGACAACACACCGATGTTCAGGCTCTGTGTAATAGGAGCTGCCCTTTGAAATCCAGCAGCATTCCTACAAACGAGAGGAGAGTGCTGCACCCAAACCTGAGCTCCAGCTCAGCAAGAAAACTTCAGATGCAAACGAAAGGCCACATTTTAGTGCCCACTGGGCAAACCAACATCCTGTGGGGTTCCCGTGTGGGCTCAGCGGAGTCACCTTGTCACTCTCCACCAGGCTGAAACGCAAAGCAGCAATGGCAGCACCTCACCCACGGGATAAAAGCTGTTCCGGTTCGTGGTCCTCACCACCTTACCATGAAGTCCTGCCTTTACTTACAGAGGAGTTCAAGATGCACTCAGAACAAAGCACAAGTGAAAACAATGCTGGCTGCAGCCCCGGAACCAGAGAGCTTCCAGCTGGGATGCTGCGTTACACGTGCACCTTGCTTTGAGAGGCACCCGGTACCTCGGTGACCAAGGGTGCCTGTGGGCAAGCCCCACGCCCTGGCAGCT
>NW_010101433.1:8775-19030 GCF_000699245.1 Pterocles gutturalis
AGACCCCGTGGCCCCGCGGTTCCTGCCTGCCTGGCGCTGCCCATAGCCCCCGTCCCCAGTGGCACTGCTCCCCGCTGCGCCGTGGCAGGGGACCGCAGCCCCCGTCCCTGGTGGCAGTGCTCCCCACTGTGCCTCTGGACCCTGACCCCAGCACAGCCCAGCTGCAGCATCGCCCCTGCTGCTGGTGACAGTAGGAGCCACCAGAGAAGATACCGCTGTGGTGCGCTCCAGGTGAACCAGTGAACACAGGACAGCGACGGAGGACCGAGGTGTGGTGGTACACATCCTGAATGTCGGCTGATACTCATGCCAGACAACCGATCGCTTTTCCCTGGGCTGCGATGTACGGTACAGCCACCCTTCCTCTCTCCAAAGGGACCAGTGGCGTCTCCATTTTGCCACCCTGCTGACATACACACAGAAGAAATCTGTTCTGCACAGAGCAGGAACAAGACAGGGGAGTAAAACATTAAACACTACAGGAACTCTAGTTGCATCCAGCGCTATACCTTCCAGGCGGGGAACCTGTCTTTTCTCCAGGCTCCCTTTTATAAAGATTTTATCTAACCAATTTCTTTTCCTAAGTAGATTTGGATATCAAAATAAGTAACATAAACACAGCTCTGCTGTAGGCTTTGAAAGATTCCCTGATAACTGTGGCAACTGATGTATAGTTGGTATTCCTCTTTAAAAAAACCCATTTTTAATTTCTGCTTACATGATTAGGTCCTGAAGCATCGATACCTTCAATCAACCTCCTGGAGTACATCGTAAACCTCTGCTCAGTATTAGAGCAATAACAACAGAGAAGAACCTGAAATGCTCTAGGCAGAATATTCCCATTTGCTGTGCTTTGACTAAGGTTTATCTTCCTACAGAGAGTGCGCTGGTTTATCCGAGGGTGCACAAACAGCAACAAGGTGCTCTCAAGAAAGCTGGGCTGTGACGTAGCACCCATCAGCTGCCCTGGTACCCCACAGCACCCCACTGCATGGGCTGTCGCCTCCCAGCCCCTTGGGCACCACCGGGCTCTGCTCTTGCCCCTCTCCAGCTTTGTTTGAGATCCCATCCTCTAAAGCCCCTTTCCAAACTGAGCAAGTTAAACTGCCGGAAAGTTCTGCGTGGGTGAACGGGAATCAATTCTATTGCAGGAGATGTCAAACCCAGCTGAGATCACCAAGGGGTCAGATTAAGTTACATCACCACAAGACAGGTTTAAATAAGTGTCCACCAGAGTTTCTCTGCCGGTGCAGCGGAGCAGGTTAAACCAAGTCTATACCAGCACCACTCAGTCTGGATCAGACGTTTCAGCCACTGATACTCACATTCCTTCTGCAAGCTTAAGATGACAGAAAAGAAGAACCAAAAGGGGGGGGGATGCTCAGGATTTGGCTCCGTTAGCTCCACGGAGAGGCAGCCGTGCCAGGAGCACAGCACTGTACCAGAGATGTGCCCCACACAGGTCTCCTCCCTCACCCCGCTGGAAGTCCCGGCTGGATTCCCACCGCAGGCTGCTCCCCGCCTGCCCTGCACAGCCCGTGCCTGATCCCTGCTCGAGAGGTGGGACGCGCCCTGAACACCAGTCCTGCCAGGACGGGATTTCTGACCTCTTGGTCGTCATGGCTCCGAGTTATTTACTAGAGGACACAAAACTTCCTTCTCAGGGGCGGGAAGCCTGGAACACCTTAACGCTAGAGAATGGCTAAGCACACACACCGGGCAGGCAGGGGAAGGGCTGGAGGCCCACTGCAGGTGAAAGATGATGTTTGTGCGCCGTGTGCTCCACTCTCAGAACAAGCAGCCAGCCCCAGGAGAGGGGGAAGGAGCGAAAACCCGCTCTCCCACTTCTGTTTAAATGGCATTGTGACTGTCCGGTGAAGGTACAAACCCAGATCACATCCAGAATTACACTGCACTGACCAAACAGCACCGCGACTGCTGCCCACGCTCAGCTCTACCCTGTGCTCCGACACGCTCTGCAGGAGCCGACGCCACGGGCTGGCCGCGAGAGGAGACCCGTCACAGCTCCCTGCAACCAACGGCTGCGCGGCCAGCCTCCCGGAGCAGGTGACAAACACAGAGCTTAGGAGGAGGACTGGAGCACATGAACCCTCCCGTGTCGGGAGGAGGGCCACAGGGCGTTCATCCACCAGCCGTGCGGGTAACCGGAGGTTTGGAGGCTCCAGGGACTGCAGCACGCAGACGGAGCTTCCCAATCGAAGCTGTCAGGGAGGGAGGACTGCTGGCCCATGAGGAACTGCTGGGTTTGACAGAGGTCCTCCCCTGAAATGCTTGAGAGGCACTAAGTGAAGCAGAAGAAACACGTGGGCAAAAATACACCACGTGTTGGTTTGACTCTGACTGTACGTCGCCGTTTGGCCACACTAGACGCAGATGTGCGGACTGCTTCGAGAAAATACGGAACCTACCCTTAAGTGTTCACCAAAAGCAAACTTCCAGCTGATAAACGAACACTTAACATCCATAAATTAAGTCAGCACTGGAACCAAGTGACTCATATTAAGAACAACAGAAACACAAATTTTGCTTCAAGTAATTTCCAACCTGAACAACCATTTAAACACGACGCGATTTGTGGCGTTACAGGTAAGCGCTGTGCTGGAAGCAGCCTTTCCTGAATAAAGCCCATTCTTTTCTCTTCTCCTCCATATAGCATGTGTCTTTCTCCACATCTGCCTTCTACGTCTTCCCAACTGACAATATTCATCTCAAGCAAATTTCATACCACTGCTGCACGCCGTGTTCTCACGAGACACAGAGAGCAGCGAGGTGCAGCCTTTATGAGGGTGATGGACGCCATGGACGCGTTTTATTACATTTATTTCCTTTTCTGTCAGGTGAGAAGAAGCTGTTTTGAATGGTGCAAACAAATTAATTTTTTCTCCAAATAAACACTCATCTATTCCCAGCTTCACTTCTATCCCCATGCATGTACTGTCAAGAAAATACGTATTTAAAATATTGTTACAGCAGAGTTCACCAGGGGATGGCACGAGGCTGGTTAGGGTGGAGGAGGAAGATGACAATAGAATTAAGTTCTACTTTAAGCTCAGGAAGAGTTGCAGACACACAACCAGGTTAAAAATCTCCAGCCAGAAGATCCGTGTTGACCTCTCCTCTATCACACTCCCTCTATCACGCTCAGCATCCCACAAGACCTCGTTCTGTGCCCGTGAAGGGCAACACTCATTCACTGCAGCCACCGGTAAGGTGACGATGACGGAATACACAAAAGCTGAAGGGACCGGACACTAACAATTGTGCCCTGTGCTCTGAAGCTAGCAAGACTTGAGGTTAAACTGATCCCTGCAGCAGAGACTCTAGTGGCCAAGAGCTGCCTTTGCCGAGCCACCCTGCCCTGTTTGGGCTGCTGCTCAATGAGAGGGTTGAGCTTCATCCTTTCGGGACAGAAGAAGTGTTTCTCAAGGTAGCCATGCCTAACCAGCACTGCTCTGAGATGCCTTCAGCCTGCTGTCCAGCCCCACCATCCCTCTGTGCTTCAAACCCGGCACCTGCTTGTGCTGAACTTGCCCTGGGAGCAGGGGACTGGCTTCCCCAGGACTGCGGGCTCAGGCTGGAGGTGACAGGGGCCAGAGCAGCGCCTGTGACGAGGCTGCCTCCCCGTGCTGCCCTGTCCCCCCATGCTGCCCAGTGCACACCGCTGATGCTCTGCACGCACGCTGTCCGTGGCACCGGCGGTCACGGCCGAGGTGTGATGAGCAGACGCAGAGCCCTGCAGAGAGGCACAGTACTTCACACGCCGACGGATGCGACCGCTCGCAGCCTTGGGGCTCAGGGCACGGACACGCAGGAGCCCGAGGCGGACACCACACGACTGCATCCATCCGTGCTCCCAATGTCTTCTGGAGAGCGCGCTGGAGCAGACTGGGCTTGTCGCATCACCACCTGTCCTGTTACCACCCATGAATGACAAACACATCGGGGCTGGGACACTGACGGTCTCCTTTGGCTGCAAGTCCCTTTGAGGAGGAAGCCGTGTGGAACGTCGGGAGATGCTGGCAGCAGGATGCCGGAGCCAGCCAAGATGCCGGGGCCGGGGAGATGGAGTTGGAAGGAGGGCAGCCGATGGCCCAGGCGCCTCGCACGCATGGCTGGTGATCTGAGGGGTTCAGGCTGTCAGCTCCTGAAGGTCCCTGGACTTGGCAGGCAAGGCTCCCTGCCCCTTCTGTGCTGACAGAGAGGTGGGTGCCAAAACCGCTCCCCATATGGGATGCGTTTCAGAGGGGAGGGCACGGCTGAGAGCTGGGCTGCAACACAGCTTGGGAGCCATTGCATTTTCTCCGAGAATAAAACGTGCTGTCAGCATGTGCTACACAAAGAACTTGCTTATTAAAGTAGCATCAAGTTTATAATCTCTTTGCAGCATGATGTTTTCAGCTAGGAGTTGGTAACAGCATAAAACGAGGGGCTTCCTAAGTGCCCCCTCTTCGCTCATGCTCCTGCAGCTCTGGGCTTTTGCAGAATCTGTCCTTTGATTCTTCCGAGCGCTGCAGAAGGGGACCCAGCAAGGTGTGCATGGACACTGCAGAACCACCAGTACCACGCCTACATCAGCCACAGTTACAGATTGGGGTTTTTTTCCTTTTTTAAACTTCACAGATTTTCAGAGTAAAACAAAAAAATCCTGAAGCACCTCATCCAAAATCGGTATTTTCCTGCATCTCAATCTTTCAGCAATCAGACAGGTAGTTGAACTATTCTTCCCCCAAAGATCGAAATTCCCAGTTCAAAACTGATGGTGCTTACAGTCTTTTAATGAATAGCCTTTAATGGACCAGCTCCAAACATAAACAAAAATCACCAACAAGCTATGCTTTCATTTGTAAGTATTCAAGAGACCCAGGCTTTAGTAATCAGAGAAGTCATTTGAAGGTCATCAGTACACAGCTATAATTCCTAAAAAAATTAATGAAAATAACAAAAAAAATTACGTATAATTCCACTTTTTAATGTGGAATTCAATAGATAAATACCATCCATGTACTGACAGAACATACATCCACCTGTTAATTAATTATCATCCATAAGCCCTGGGATACAGTGGCTCTCTACGCACTCACACATTTACGCTTTAGCATTTTTTCAGGCACGTTGTTTGGTCTAATAAAAATTATCTCCACATCCAGCTTCGCACGGATTGCATTTGGCTCTGCCCTAACAGTAAGATATTTTTTCATGTTTTGACATACCTCTCAAAAACTCTTCTATGTATTTTCTGAAGGTGTCGAAGCCATTACCTATGTCTGACAAAAGCCAGCTGCAGGGTTCCTCAGTGAACAGATCGGGAGCTCAGCCGTGTGGCATTTCACACCGTCCTCCCCTGCTCTCACTGGTGAAGAGCCCTGGGGGAGCGTGAGCAGCCCTCCCCGCTCCCCGGGACGCGCCAGGCTCTGGGGACAGGGCGGCACGCAGGAGGCGTGGTGCCAATACGACCTACTGCGCCTGTCTGCCGCCCACGGCACCACGCCGTTTCTGTTTTTCATACCCATGATTATTTCAACATGCGATGGCAGCACGCAGCTCCACGAGGCTGAGACCTCTGTCCACGGCCAGGCAACCCCTCTGTGCTTGGGAGAGGAGGAGCACAAAGTTCTGCTCCCAGACACCAAGCTTGTGCAGCAAACCAGCTGGACCAGTACAGACCTGTCCTGCGCCGGCCAGGAGGCAGCCGCGGAGCACCAGAAAGGGTGTACTGGTCCAACTGCCAGGAGAGACCTCGGGGAAAGGGCAGGAAGTGAGATACCCAGGAGTGCAGCCTACAATAATGTCAGAAAAGTTAACCAAAAACTAATGATCTGTCAGACACAGACATACATCATTGCAGCACCTCAGCTAAAAGAGGGCTGATGCCAGGAATCGAGGTGGATAAATGGAGAACACTGATTCTAGAGCAAAGAGAAGAATTCGTTTCTGCCCGTGTGACTGAATGCAGCAAGGCATTGCCAAGGAAGAGCTTGGGGAGCAAAGAGAACACTTCCCCAAGCTTGTGTTTGCCGACACAACGCCACGTCTGCGGGGATGGCGACACACAGAGCAGCACAGCGCTGCCAGCTCGTCCCCGCAGACCGGGGGTTACAGCCACGCACAGCATGGGCCGGTGCCTCGCAGGGGCCAGCAGCCGTGGCTGGCAACAGAGGGCAACCGAACGCTGATGCCTGGGACTCAGGAAAGCTCCAGAGCACCTGCAGCCCTTGAGAACACAGGCACAGCCGTCCTCCCCATCACCCCGAGCACAGGCACCCACTTTCTGTACCGCACCGCATCTTTCCCTTTTCATTGTATTTTTTCTTGGTTCTGGCATCACCCACTGCTACTCCGTTTGACAGCTTGCCCTAACAATAGGCTGCACACAAACGTGATGATTTCAAAATGCACACTTAATGTAACGTGGATCTCAGCTGAAGCGGTGCTGAATGGGCGTTCTCTCCCCCCTGGCCACTACAAACACACGTGACCGTTACGGCTGTACCCCAGCCGTCATCTATCCCCGCAGCCCTCCTCTCGGAGACTGCAGGAGACACACCGGAGGGGAACAAAAGGCTCCCAAAGATCCTGTATCTTCACTGAGCGAGTTCCTACTGCAGCACTGACTGGGGACAGGGCACACTTGTCGCCTGTTTCCAGTTAAGGCAACACACTGCACGACAAAGAATATACTTCACTGCAACCGCCAAGACCGGGGAAGCTGTCTCCATCATCAGAAACCCGACCACACGCAGGCCGGGGGTCGCCAGCGCTGGGAAGCGAGCTGGGTTCCTCGAGACAACGCGGATCTCTCCGCGAGTGTGATTGCAAGTGTTACTGCCACCCAGATATAAATATGTACGTGGACTATCATTTCTTGTAACAAACGGTAGGAGCTCTCCCGGTGACAGTGAGGAGCAGGGATGACTTTATCACCCGCCTAGGACTGTGTTTCCCAAGCAACCTTCTCACCAATCCGGAGCCCTGCGTGATCATTAGTTCCTGCACATGGCAGCAATGAAATTGTCCCTTCAAGTAAATCATTCAAGGATTTTTATAATCTGAAATAAAATTTTCTAATATTTTTTTCCTAAGTTTTCCAGGTTTAAGGTTTTAATCTTTTATTATTTATTGGACGGCAGTTGTGAAGGGGGTGATGAGAAGCCCTGTGTAAGTAGTTGTGGCTGGGGGGTTGATGTGTGACAACGCCGCACTTCAGAAATTAATGATTTCTTGTCTTTCTCTTATCACTGTAATGTTCTGCCTGAGAGTGTTCAAATACAACAACAACAGAGTCAAACAAAACAACCTAAAGCTGCCCTTTGGCGCTGTGTGTTTTCCTGCCTTGGGGCTGAAGCTGCTGATAAATATTCTTTAGAGATGGCACTGAAGGAGGAGAATGCCATATATATTTTCTTTTCTTTCTTCACACTCAGAGCATCCAACTCAAAAGCCAACAATTTTCTGCTGTTTGAGATGCAGAGTACTCCTCTATCTTTGCTCTCTCTTCGATTTATCGCTCTTTTTAACTACTGTGAACACAATTTAACCTTTATTATCTTTACCTCTATTTTTTTTTTAATCCCACCAGAGCCTGAATTACATGCTAATCATAGGAAAATACTGAAAATACTGGACATTCTTTTAACTGTGGGCTTAAAAATAATCCTCTTTCAATAGAGAAAGACATAAAATTACTCATTAGACCAATAGCACTACCAGGCACAATCCATCCCAGCGTATGAAAAAATTTATGCTACACGTCATTTCTTTCTGCCTACATCCCCTGACACCCGGGTATTTCGGTGCAAGTCCGTCGCTGAACCAACAGCCACGCAGCTCCAGGGCCTCCTCCCAGGGCTTCATCCCACTCCAATAAATGAGGCTTGGGCTGGAGTAAGGTCACAGCGGCACGCAGAGGTCTCCTCTCAGCTGCTCAAGCACCCGGCTTGAATATTTTTTTTATTTTTATCCACACTTTCACTCTTCACGCTTCTTAGGAGCGGCTCACATGACCGAGTGCCTGCAGGATCCCAACCGTTCCGAACAAACCCCGTCCTCCAAAGGCGGCAGCTGAGGCTCCTCCTGGTGCTTCAGGCTGCTCCACGTCCTTCACGTCTTTTTTATCTGCGTGACTCCATGTCCTACACCAGGACCAAATCCACACAGTGCTGAGGACACATAATTCATCCCAAACGATCAAGGATAATTATATGCTTAAAGAGCAATATGCAAAGGTTCTCCTACAGATAATTAAGGAGAAAACTCGCAGTTCACCCATGTGGGAAGCTAGCCAGGAAGTGCAGACATTGGGAATTCATCCATTATTTATATCTGCAGTGTCTTGTCAAAAACCCTCAATGAAAAGTTAAAGGTTTTGCACATTCTCCAGCACACTACTGGGCCATCACCTCCCGTTAGTTTTGAAGTAACTCTCCCATTGGGCCAGACTCATCAGAAGGTTTCCTGGCACTTGCCTGAACTCACTGGACCTCAGCAAAGGGTTGGCTCAAGGAAGCTCAAAATCAGCCGCCGCCACCGCCCTCGCCCTGGGACTCTGACAGATGTGCTCACACACAGCTTCCCATCCAGCTGTGAGCTGGGCACAGCCCGAAGGAGCACACCCCTGGCACCATGGGTGCTCCCCCCAGCTACGACGGCGGGATCACAAAGGGCTCCAGGCACCGCAGGCGAGCGTGGAAAACGCCAGTGGTGGGAGTAGCCCATCGCAAGACGGCTGCTTATGGGACAGAACCGAGTCCCCCATGCCTGTCTGAAACGGGGACTCTGCGACCTGTATACAACGGGTGATAAAACATACCATGGGTTGTTAGTGCTGCAATGTTACCATGTGCTTCCAACAGGAAACTATCCCCCATTTCATTAAAAACAGAAAATAACACCAAGGTTCCACTGTCCAATGACCCTACAGCTTTCCAATTAAAATAGCCCATCTTTAGACTCTTTTTTTTTTTTTTTCCTGGACACCCCTGCACTTCCATTCACAGCCGAGGCGCAAAACCCAATTAGTTATTAATTGAGGCATGTTAAAATTCATTAACTCTGCTTGTGAAGCTTAAGCTATAATTAACTGTCTTCCCAGGCTTTTGTTCTCTACTCTCCAGGTAGAAGGTCCCACTGTTAAGAAGGGAGAGAACGCCCAACCCTACCATCCCTCGCGGGGAGGTGCCGACTGCTGGTGGTGGCATGTGACACCAGCCCCCGGGGGACCTCCTGGTTCATGCTGTCCTGCCAGCTATTGACCAGTGTGTGCCAGGGGTGAACTGGAGCATATTTTGAAAGAACAGGAGCATAAAAAACCTGATGAAAACACTTTGGAAAAGGTCATTTTCAACAAGCTCCACGTCCTGCTACAGGACACGTATCCCAAACCCGTTGCCACATGCGTGTCTTGCCTTCCAGCTTCGCCCCTGCAAGAATTTCCATTTTAAAGAGCTACTAAAAAAGCAGCTCAAGGCAAATTCTCATCTCACATATGGAACAGCACGAAGCCAACCTTTATTTTAAAGCAAAATGAACACAGAAACTAACTCACGTGTCAAGTCCCAAGGCTTAACACGGCAGCGCTTGCTCTGGCATCTCCGTACGTTTCTGTTACATTTCCACTCCTTACATGGATGGCCAGCTTGCGAAGAAAGCAGCTGAAAGCTAAACTACATAAAAACTGGCTCTTCCCAAATGGAGCTGCTGTTGGGCTGGAATTTCAGGAACAGTTCAGTGGAAGCACCTTGCTGCTTTTAATATGGACTGTCTTAGGTGGAATGAAAATATTGGCTTTAAACCCGGAGATAGTGGTTTCTGCATCAATGAGCAACATCAATAAGAGAAAAACAGGAGGAAACTGAGTAACCAAAGAGGAAAAAGGCATGTCTTGTGCTCAGTGTTCTGCTGAGGTGTTGACCTACGAGTCATGGTACCGAGGTGTTACGACAAAGTCAACAATAAAAGCAAAAGGGAGAGAAGAAGAGATAGCAAACAAGCTCAGCCATCGCTTATTTATTCCATGCACTCTTTCTGCCGTAATAACCGACACGCCCTGTGCATGGGAAGGACAGTTCACATGAGCCATACCACGCAGGCAGAGACAGGGAGATGCAGGAGTCTCTGCCCTGGGTTTTGGGTCCGTCCCAGTGCCACCTGCCTGAGAGCACTGGGGCTTCACCGGGATGAGGAAGGGGACAACCTGGAGGTCCCCTTCCTTCCACAGAATCACACAGAATCACAGAAT